>NC_091286.1:200045646-200345646 GCF_032444005.1 Ranitomeya imitator
CCGACAGTGCGGCGCCGGGCGTTAATAAAGCGCTTTCAATACCAAGTCTGGGTGGTTAGTGGCATCCGCCAGTGCAGCACTGCTCACACTCTTGTGCTTAAAATTACCTTTTGTTTATTCTGACACCCAGTAGCGGTGTCGAGCGCAAGTGGTCTAGACTAACTCAATCTCGAGTCTTGGAATTGAGTTCTGTGACTTCTTGCTTGCGCTCTTGGTGTGGTACCACGGCTCTGTGACTCAACAGAGTTCGCTTTCACCGCCATATAGTGCCGCCATTTGCCAGCAGCAGGTTTTCTCCCGCACGGTGGACCCCGGACTGTGAACGCACCAAATATCATCTTATTATTTACTCGGTGCGTTCCGCCAGTCCTAACAGAACACTAGCGCCAGGGTCTGGCTAGTAAATGGTGGACAATCAGCGTCTACAGCGGTACATCTAGCAGCTGGAGGGTAGGTTGGCGGCTCTAGAACGCACAACCTCAGCTGTGGATGTTACCACAGTCGCTGTTCAGGCTGCAAGTGTAGCAACAGCCAGTTTGTCCTCTGCCATCCCTGCTCCGACTTTATCCCGTCTCCCGCTTCCAGACAAGTTTGCTGGTCACAGTAAGTTATGTCGAGGATTCGTGAGTCAGTGCTCCATACATCTAAAGCTTCTGGCTGCACGTTTTCCTACGGAATGGGCAAAAGTGGGATTTATTTTATCCCTTTTGTCAGGCAGGGCGTTGGAAAGGGCAATGCCGCTGTGAGAGCGTGACGATCGTGTGGTGCAGAGTGCTCCTCTCTTCCTGGACTCTTTTAGACAGGTCTTTTTAGGACCTCATGTCACCCACGATACCGCGCTCCAATTGTTGGCAATAACACAGGGTTCGTCCATGGTCAGCCAGTTCGCCGTCCAATTCTGGACTCTGGTCTCTGAGCTGGAGTGGCCGGATAAAGTCCTTATTCCGGTGTTCTGGAAAGGACTGGCAGACCATGTGAAGGATGTCTTGGCCACCAGGGAGATACCCGCCACACTGGAGGAGCTCTTTGATAGGCTACGGGGAGCAAGGGAATTTACCAAATTAGATCTGTAGGGTGCTTATAAACTGATTCGCATCCGTGAGGGGGACGAATGGAAGATGGCTTTTAATACCAGGGATGGGCAAAATGAATATCTGGTGATGCCCTTTGGGCTCTGTAATGCCCCAGCCATTTTCCAAGACTTTGTTAACGATATCTTCTGGGATATGCTCTCCACCTCGGTCGTAGTCTATCTGGATGATATTCTCATCTTCTCTCCAGATATTGACTCCCACCGGAGAGATGTTGGCAGAGTCTTCGACCTCTTATGGGCAAACTCCCTTTATGCAAAGTTGGAAAAGTGTATGTTTGAGCAGGAGTCTTTACCTTTCCTGGGCTTTATCATCTCCGCCCAGGGATTGGCTATGGATCCTGCCAAACTACAGGCTGTGATGGACTGGCAAGAACCCCATTCTCTTAACGTAGTGCAGCGCTTTATGGGGTTCATTAATTACTATCGCCAGTTCATTCCCCACTTCTGAACTTTGGTAGCTCCCTTGGTAGACTCACCAAGAAGGGAGCAAATCCCAAATTGTGGTTATAGGAGGTCTACAAGGCTTTCTCTTCTATATTAAGACTAGTGTTGAGCATTCCGATACCACAAGTATCGGGTATCGGCCGATACTTGCGGTATCGGAATTTCGATACCGAGATCCGATACTTTTGTGGTATCGGGTATCGGTATCGGATCAATAGGGATGTGTAAAATAAAGAATTAAAATAAAAAATATTGATATGCTCACCTCTCCGGCGGCCCCTGGACATCACGCTGGTAACCGGCCAGCTTCTTTGTTTAAAATGAGCGCGTTTAGGGCCTGCGAATGACGTCGCGGCTTCTGATTGGTCGCGTGCCGCTCATGTGACCGCCACGCGACCAATCAGAAGCCGCGACGTCATTCGCAGGTCCTAAATTCCTAGAATTAGGAATTTAGTGAATGAGAATGACGTCGCGGCTTCTGATTGGTCGCATGGCGGTCACATGAGCAGCATGCGACCAATCAGAAGCCGCGACGTCATTCGCAGGTCCTAAACGCGCTCATTTTAAACAAAGAAGCCGGCCGGTTACCAGCGTGATGTCCAGGGACCGCCGGAGAGGTGAGCATATCAATATTTTTTATTTTAATTCTTTATTTAACACCTCACTATGGATCCCAGGGCCTGAAGGAGAGTTTCCTCTCCTTCAGACCCTGGGAACCATCAGGATACATTCCGATACTTGATGTCCCATTGACTTGTATTGGTATCGGATATCGGTATCGGCGATATCCGATATTTTTCGGGTATCGGCTGATACTATCCGATACCGATACTTTCAAGTATCGGACGGTATCGCTCAACACTAATTAAGACTCATTTTGCTAGCGCTCCCATCCTACATCGTCCCGATGTTGATAAGCCGTTTATAATGGAGGTGGATGCCTCATCCGTTGGTGCTGGAGCAGTCCTCTTCCAAAAGGATGCTCAAGGTCGGAAGCATCCTTGCTTCTTCTTCTCCAAGACCTTTACACCAGCGGAGAGGAATTATTCCATCGGGTACAGGGAGTTGCTAGCAATAAAGTTGGCCTTCTCAGAGTGGAGACATCTTTTGGAGGGGGCTCGCTTTCCCTTCCAAGTCTTCACGGACCACAGAAATTTGGTATATTTACAAACAGCCCAGCGGCTAAATTCTCGTCAGGCCAGATGGTCCTTGTTCTTCTCCCGGTTCCACTTCACCCTCCATTATCTCACTGGGGGGAAGAACATTCGTGCTGATGCCCTCTCTTGCTCCGTTGTGTCTTCTGAGGAGGAAGAAGGGGAGGCTCGGCTTATTGTCCCTTCTGAGAGCCTGAGAACCGTAGCTCCGGATTCGCTAGAGTCTGTGCCTCTGGGCAAGACTTTTGTACCTAATAATTTGCAACCGGAGGTTCTCTCTTGGGCTCATTTTTCCAGGGTGGGTGGACATTTTGGGACAAAGAGGACATCTGAGCTGCTGGCGAGGACATACTGGTGGCCGCATATGGTCCGTGACGTCGGAGATTATATTCGGGCGTGTGTCTCTTGTGCCAAAAATAAGTCTCCTCGACAACGGCCAGCTGGGTTACTCTATCCCTTGCCGGTGGCAGACAGGCCCTGGGAGATGGTCAGGATGGACTTTGTGGTGGGCTTGCCCAAGTCTCGTGGCTGTACCATCATTTGGGTTATCACCGATCATTTTTCTAAAATGATGCACTTGGTGCCGCTTCCACGGCTACCTTCTGCACGGGTCTTGGCAGCGTTGTTTATAAAACACATCTTCCGCATACACAGTATGCTGGAAAAAATTTTCAGTGACCGGGGTTCCCAGTTTGGGTCTCGGTTCTGGAGACAGCTTTGTCATCTTCTCAGCATTGAGTTGAATCTCTCTCCTGCATATCATCCTGAGACGAATGGGTTGGTAAAGAGGGCCAACCAGACCTTGGTCCCATATCTGCAACATTTTGTCTCAGCCAGGCAGGATGACTGGGCATCCTTGCTACCATGGGCGGAGTTTGTGCTGAACAATGCCGTAGCTGACTCCACTGGACAGACCCCATTCCTCCTTAACTATGGTCAGCATCTGTGGGTACCTGTGCCTATGCCCGTGTCTTCCACCGACTCCAGGGTGGTAGACTGGGCTGTGGAGGCATGGGACATTTGGGACCACACTCAGGATGCCATTCGGGCCTCCAAGGAGAGAATGAGGTTCTCCGCCGATGCACATTGGCACCCCACTCCGACCTTTGCTCCTGGCGACTTAGTGTGGCTCTCCGCCCTTAACATCAGGCTGCGAGTTGAGTCCACTAAGTTTTCTCCTCGCTACCTGGGTCCCTTCAAGGTTCTCAAACAGATTAACCCAGTGGTCTACCGTCTGACCCTTCCGCCATGCCTGGGTATCACCGATACCTTTCATGTGTTCCTCTTGAAGCCCGTATACATGTCCCGGTATTCCGAGCCATCTGCCGGGACATCGGGTTCATCTACCGACGATTACGAGGTGAATGCTATTTTGGGGTGCAAGGTGGTACATGGCAAAAGTTTTATCTGGTGGACTGGAAGGGTTATGGTCCTAAGGACAGGTCCTGGGAGCCTGCTGAGAATATTCGGGCTCCGCAGCTCATTTCTGTCTTCAAGCGTGGTGAGGTCCAAGGGGGGGGGCAATGTTAGGGGTCAAGTTCCAGCCTCTGCACAGGGGGAATCTCGGTCCATCTCCACTGCGGTCTCCCATTCTTCTTCTGCCCCAGTGGAGGCTGCTCAGCGGAGATGTCGGTCCCTACGTCTTGCTCAGCCTGACTCTGTGCAAAGAGTTACTGCTGCCTCTCCAGCTTCTGCCATTATAGCCAGTACTGGGTAGCGGCGAGCAGACATTTTTACCATGGAATTAATGGTGCTATATAAATAAATAAATAAATAATAATAATAATTTTGGGGACTAAGTCCTGCTTTTTCCCTCCTGAGCATGCCCAGGGCAAGATCTCTCATTGGAGATCAAGGGTCACATGCTCAGATACTGCAGCAAATCCCATTGGTCCTCTAGAAAGGTCCTGAAGGTGCTCAACTTTTGTGGCAGACTCCCATTGGTTCTTCTAGGAAGGTCCTGTACTTGCTGCAGCTATAAAAGGTTCGCATGGCCGCACGGCCATGCGCTAGTGTACATTTGAAAACGTGTGTGTGTTGATGAGTGAAAGTCGTTCTTTAAACATCCCCTCCCTTGTGTATGACTGTTCGCAAAAGGTGGATGTATGCTGTCTAGCGCCCGGCTGAGCTATCAGCATTATACATACGTTACAGCGTCTTTGCTGTGACCGCCAGTGCGGCGCCGTGCGTTATTAAAGCGCTTTCCAACCCAAGTCTGGTTGGATAGTGGCGTCTGCCAGTGCGGCACTGCTCGCACTCTTGTGCTTAAAATTACCTTTTGTTTATTTTGACACCCAGTAGCGGTGTCGAGCGCAAGTGGTCTAAACAAACTCAATTCCGAGTCTTGGAATTGAGTTCTGTAACTTCTTGCTTGCGCTCTTGGTGCGGTACCAAGGCACTGTGACTTAACAGTGTTCCCTTTCACCGCCATATAGTGCCGCCATTTGCCAGCAGCGGTTTTTCTCCTGCACGGTGGACCCCGGAATGCGAACGCACCAAATATCATCTTATTATTTACTCGGTGCGTTCCGCCAGTCCTAACAATATGGAGCTCATTATTCTGTATAGAGGACTATACTGTCCAGTTTCTGAGCTAATGTAGAATGTACAATAGATATCCCTCATGTAATGTAAGAAGTAAGTGAAATCTTATACCTATATTTCTCTGCCATATCTGTGCATAATGAATTGTGGTATGTGTTAAAGGGGCCCACCGGGACTCTTTCGCCCAGGGCCCATGAAAACCTGGAGCCGGCCCTGATAATGTCACACTTTGCTAGAGACGCCCTCGCCTGGCTGAACTCTCTATGGGAGAGAGGGGATCCTCTGGCTAATGATCTCCAGTCTTTCATAGAAGCATTTCGCAGGACCTTCGATGAACCTGGTTGTGTCACATCAACATCTTCAGCTCTGCTTTGCCTACGTCAAGGAACGCTCACGGTGGCTCAGCATGCTTTTCGGTTCCACATTCTTATGAATGAATTATCCTGGAATAATGAGTCCTTGTTGGCTACCCTCTGGGAGGGTCTCTCTGGAAGAATTAAGGATGAGCTGGCGGGATGGGACAGGCATACCACCCTGGATGACCTGATTTCCCTTGCAACCCAAATAGATCTGCCTTTTCAGGAACGTGTCAAGGAGATCAAAAGAGATAAGGGGCCCTACCACCTGGGTTCTACTTCACGTAATTTGGCTACCTCGTCTTCCTCCCCTGAGCCCATGGAGGTCGATCGTGTAAGTTTGGCCAGTCGCCGCCAGGAGGCACGTCGCAAAGAGGGAAGTTGTCTCTACTGTGGTAGTCTTGAACACCTGATTCTTACCTGTCCAAAGAGGTCGGAAAACTCCAGTGCCTTGGTTTGGTTGGAGAGGCCACCCTAGGTAGAGAACATTCCTCTCCATCTTTTCAAGTCTCAGTCATCGTGTCTTTTGGAGCAATTGAATTCTCTGAACTCTGTGTGCTGGATTCTGGAGCTGCAGGGAACTTCATCCAGGAGGCACTTGTGGATCGCTACCACTTACCAGTCGTGTGTCTTCCTGATCCATTGTGGGTGACCACCGTAGATGGCAAACCACTGACTGGGCCCGTGCAGTTTCAAGTCGAGTCTGTGGAACTCCGGGTAGGTCTAGCGCATTCTGAAAGAATCCATTTTTATGTGTATCCCGGTTTGTCTCATCCCTTACTTTTAGGTCTTCCATGGCTTCAGATGCATGAACCGGTCATAAACTGGAGAACAGGAGAGGTTCTGCATTGGGTAGATTGCTGCATGGATCAATGCCTAACCCGGATTCATCCAATTTCACTTCCAGTCCAACCAGTTTCCCTGCCAGGGTTACCATCCTCTTACTGGTCCTTCTCTGATGTTTTTGGGAAAAAAAGAGGCTGAGAGACTACCTCCACACAGGTCATATGACTGTCCAGTTGACCTTCTCCCCAGAACTCACGGTGGAGTTGATATAGAAGGGTTAATAGTTTGCCTTTAAGTGCCTTTTGCCTTTAATTGTTAGAATTTCTAGAATCTGTTGTTGTAGTAGTCTGCTAATCTCCTTTCCACTTCTTATCATGTATGTTCTCAATAGTCAGCCATAACAGGGTCTGGGTGCGTGGTAAATAAAGTATGACCCTGGGCGATGGTGGGGGCTACATGACTTACATTGAAATGCATTTGTTGTAAATGGTATAAAATAATGCCTCTTGCTGCATTACATCAGATAAAAGTGAATTTCACACAGAACAACGTGTGCGATTCTTTTGTCTCCAAGCGCTTGTCAATTAAGGGCATAATTCCACAATTTGGCCTCTCTGGTGATCTGTCATCTGATATTGGGTCAGAACGAAAACAGCTACGACAGTTTTGGCACCCGAACAAGGACCGTGTAACCAGTCTATTCGGAATCCGTATGTGGAAGCTTTCTGGGAGATTGGACATGCAAAACACAGCTGCAGCAAGGTAAGAAATTTTATTCTTACACTCTGTTTTGCACTTGCAATCTCTTTTGGATCTCTACATACCTCTGGGTAAAAGGCTGTGCTAACACGGTTTTAAAGAACTTACATCACCAGTGAGTTTTGTGTTTTGTCTGTTTATGTCCGTATGAGAGTTGAATAATTGCCATCTGTAGTGTTTGTCAATATACCAATTGGTTGTGTATTCGTGTAAATGTGAATACAGAGCTGGGATAGGCTCTGGGCAGTGTTGTTATTTTGGTCATTTTGGATTGGCAGTACATCATATGAAGCTGTAATTTCAGGGCCGTGGTTTTTGTTGTTTGGCCTTTAGTGTTTTCAGAGTGTCAGTGGACACTGCTGCAGTTTTTTTATATAGAGTTGTGTTAATTCCAAAGTACAAAATAGGCAGGCTGTATGAACCTTGTATGTATGGATGTCTATGAGAACCTCTGAGTGTGATGAGAGGTGAGTAATTGAGTATAAGGGATAAATAAATAAATCCCTGATTGATGAGGGGTTCCGTCAGGTGTGGTCCTCTGTATGTGACAAAGGACATTATTCAACTCAATCTGAGCTGAATCAGGCGGAGTGATTGAGATAAGGGATTTTTAATTGTGTTTTGATAAGAGGGAAAAATAAATAAATAAATAAATCCCTGAATGAGCACGTATAAATGAATCAGGAGCACAATTTGGACCATTCTGTCAAGACTGCAGAGGAGTTTTAGGTGTACTGAGTTAAGGGGCAGAGCCCTACAGAATTTGTTCATGGACTCCTAATATTGTTACCTTTCCAGTTCTTGTGCAGTTCTTGGGGAAAGACCAGCACACGCTAAGTTACTTTGATTACCCATTTGGAGATGTCTTTTTATGGTTACCCTATGGTGCTCTATTTGATTAAGGGTATCATATATATTATGTGTTAAGGCACCACGACATTTGCCATCTGAGGACAATTCTTTTGAATATTATAGGTGGATTATTTATGCATGTTATGCGTTGTGCTGAAAATCTTGTTTGATTACATGGAGGTACCTTTATAGGTCCCTATGATGGTTTATTTATTTATATAGTTATCTTTTTTTCACCACTGCTCTCTTTTTCTATATTGTTTTCCTGCCTGCACTGAGAGGGATATTGCAGGGGAGAGAGGGACAGCCTGCGGTGAGTGGGGGCACCAAAAAATCGTTCCTTAGGGTGCCAACCCCCACAGCCAGGCAGGTGTAAGCAGTAGGTATATCTAGGGCCATAATAGGTTTTTGTATATTTTTGTGACTGATAATTTTCTCTTTTTATTGGGTCTGGGTTTTATATTTCATATAAATAAAAATAAAAGTTTTAAGGGATTATATGTACGTATATTTGAGCTTGATTACTACTTATAGTTTGTGTTTGATATTGTCCAGTTCTTGTGCAAGGCCCAGGATGGGTGCGTTACAGATATTTCAATCTACATCTGAGATTAAATGAATTGAGTAATGATATAGCTCGTATTATATGTGGCATGACATTGGAAAGTTTCCTGGAAGAATTTGGCCAGAAAAGGGCAAGGTGTGGCTTCTCACATTATACAGTTATTTGCCCTTACAGTGAAGTTCCGTGGTTTCCAGTTCCAGAGGAAGATAAGGGTTTTGAGGAAACAGATTCTGATTCTGATTAAAATCTAAGAACTGCTGCATGCTGTTACTGTGTAAGGGACACTAAAATTCTGAAATTCTGATTGGGGCTGGAATTAAGCCGCTGTGCAAATGCTTGTGGCTTTCTTATCTGTGTTTATACCTGAAGGGAGGGGTGATTCGAACCCCTGCACGAATTGCTTGTAATTTCTCCTCTCTGTGCTGTGGACCAGAGGAAGGGGGGCACGTAGCTGTGTTCTAAGTTTCTCTGTCCTTGGTATTGTACAGTGTAAGATTTGAGGTTAAAGCAATAGTACCGTATGTATTGAAGTAGAAAGGAATATTGTAAGTTTAAGTTGGACGCTGGACGTCGAAAAGTAAAATAACTGTGCCTAGTTTTAGAAGGAAACTTGTAAGTGATTGAAAGATTGGTAAAAGATTCACCTGCTTCAAGTTGAGTGATTGATATAGCAAATTGAGGATCAACAGAGGAGGTAACCAACTGCACGGCTGATTTAGTAGGTGAGAGTCTTCCTGCTACAGTCAGCCTACGGCACATAGGTGGTGTAACCTTGCCGTTCCATGGAGCTGAGCTAGCCAGCTGATCTACCGGGTGGTAGGTGGTTAACCTGCCCGCTAAATCCTTTAGGTCTACCGGGAAATAGGTGGTGTAACCTTTCCCGCTAAATCTTGACACTCGCTCTGACTTGTCACGTGTTGCCGCCTGGTGAAGGCAAGGCACACTAAAAAGGGCATTTGCAATATAAAGGTGAGTTGTCTGAGCGAATAAGTTGAAGCCATGGGCAATTTGTTCTGTGTGCAGTCAGGACCCCCAATGGGATCCAGAACCGCTATGCAGATTGTAAAAGACAGAAGGAAAGGAAGCAGTGAAAGATGTGAAACCAATATTGAAAAAGGCAAAAATGCTAGAGTGTGGATGTTTGGATGTACAAAAATGGCACAGTTTCAGAGAAGAAAAAAGAGGTTGGATAAAAGACAAGGGGAGAGAGCAACAAGTGAATAAATGGTGTTGTGTGGCAGAGGAAATGCAACAGTATGGAAGTAGAGAGACTACAGTAGGACGTAAGGTGTATTATGACTGTTTTGATGCACAAAAATCTATGACTGCTAGCGCCCCACTTCTGTATAACCAGAGACCGAGACAAGACAGATGGACTTGTAAACACTGTGGTCAGCCAAACCCAGACTGGAGAAACACTTGTATGACATGTGCTGCAACCCGACCTACGCCAATTGCATTAAATCCTGTCCGGACAAGGTCACATGTAGTGACAGAGGAAGCTGACTCAGTAGCGGGAGCACTGACCTTCGGGGAGGAAGCTGACAGTATTCCTGAGGGAGCGGAAAATGTAGAACAGCATGTCATCCCCATAGATCATCATCCAGTCATCTCCTCCACCAGACCCATCACCAGAGAAGCATCCACATCAAGACCTAGGAGGGTGACTAGAGTGAGACAGATACAGGAGTATTATCCCTGGAGCCCCTCTGACCAGCTGGCCATGCTAAAGCAGTTACCTAACCCTGAAATCCAACCTTTCCCATTTTACAGACAAATAAAGGAAATACAGCGGGCATATAAGTGCACCTGGGCAGACCTAGAGAGCTTGGTGAGTTCAAAGGCAGGTGACGTACTAGGACACATAATTAAGACACATACAGATGTGGCAAAAGATCAAGCGTGGGGCATGGACGATAAATCTGCACGGTCTGGGGAGACGTACTGTGAATCACTAAAACAATGGGCGACAGTGAAACAATCAGAACAGTCTGTACTCCTGACTGATGTGACACAGCAAAAAGGAGAGAGTGTGGAGATGTACTTTGGACGGTTACAGCTAAAATGGCCAGACACGGGGTACAGTGCAATAAATCCACTTGATATTAAAATACTGGTAAATGCATTTATTGACGGTATGACCAAAGGCTTACGAGAAGCAGTACAGATAGCCAGACCTGAATGGTGAAATGTAGATCCAAAAGACCTTTTGAAGGAGTTGAGCAAACCAGGACCGCAAAACGACCTGTCATGTATGCGGGATCACAGAGGAAACAGTGGAGACATAGTAAAGGACCTAGGGACTTAGAAACAGCAAAGTGTTATAACTGTGGAGAAAATGGGCACTACGCCAACCATTGTAGAAACCCTACAAAGGAAACTGAGCAGACCAATCCTCCACCTCCTTCAGACTAGGAAACTGGCAACCCAGTGACAAATGTGTGCCCTGTTTTGTCCCCTCCGGACCTGGTCCTTCCTTAATGACCACCATAACAATGCCGGGAGGGAAGGAGGCAGAATTTTTGATTGACACTGGGGCAGCCGGGACTGTGGTACACAAAGACTTGATAATGCCAGACATGATTACTAACGAGACTGTGGAATGTGTGGGGGTGGAAGGACAAGTGACAGAAGCCCTAATGACTAAACAAATAAGACTAAAATTACGGGACAGCCAAGAGGTGCTTACAAAACTTATTGTTAGTGACAATACCCCTATGAACTTGCTGGGAGCAGATGTATTGAGCGCTATCCAGGCCACCATACAGTATTCTCCTCAAGGAATTACAGTCACAAGTCCCCTCTCGGATAAGCACTTATGTAAGATTGCAGCAATGGTGTATATGACAAAAACAGTTACGAAAGTAACACCTGACACCAAAATGTCTGAGGATGGGGAAATGAGTCAGGTACCAGACACAGTTTGGGCAAGGGGGAAAACTGATGTGGGTCGGTTGCCCATTATCCCTGTCATGATTAAATTGAAAGAAGGAACCACTCCTCCTTGCTTAAAGCAATACCCCTTGAGCCTAGCTAAATCAATGGCACTGAGCAGGGATATTGAAGAGTACATTATGGCAGGGGTTCTGGTGCAAAGATCTTCCCCCTGCAACACCCCTTTGTATCCCATTAAGAAAAAGGACCCAATAGTTCCCCTAGTGCTTACAGAATGGTTCATGACTTAAGGGCTATTAATAAGGCTACAGAGAGTATGACCTCAATTGTCCCTAACCCACACACCTTACTGTCACAAATCCCAGCAACATCAAAATGTTTTACAGTTATTGATTTGGCAAATGCATTCTTCTCTGTACCACTGCACTCTGACTGTCAGTATCATTTTTCTTTCACTCACGAAGGTAATACTGTTGGACGGTCCTCAAACAAGGGGGAAAGAACTCCCCAACCATCTATTCAACAGCGATGGCAGGGATTCTTGAGCAGTGGCAACCACCTCATCCACAGATTGTACTATTACAGTACGTGGATGACCTCTTGCTTTGCTGCCCAGACCAGACGTCCTGCAAGGAAGCTACAGTTTCCTTGCTGTGTTTCTTGGCAGAGAAGGGTTGCAAGGTCTCACGTGACAAATTACAGTATTGCAAACAAAATGTGACATTTTTAGGACATTGTATTGCTGAAGGTACGAGACACCTGACTGAAGACAGAAAACAGGCAATACAAAATCTCCTTTTACCCAGGTCACACCAGCATCTACGCACTTTCCTGGGCTTGGTGACCTACTGTAGGCCTTGGATAAGGTCTGCTTCACAAATGATGCAACCACTCTATGACTGTTTGCCATCAGACCCCTACAATCTCACTCAAGAAGCAATTGATTCATTCCACACTCTCAAGCTGCTCATTGTGTCTGCCCCGGCCTTAGGGTACCGTCACACAGTGGCACTTTGATCGCTAGGATGGCATGATCCGTGACGTTCCAGCGATATCCTTATGATCTCGCTGTGTCTGACACGCTACTGTGATCAGGGACCCCACTGAGAATCGTACGTCGTAGCAGATCGTTTGAAACTTTATTTCGTCGCTGGATCTCCCGCTGACATCGCTGAATCGGCGTGTGTGACGCCGATTCAGTGATTTCTTCACTGGTAACCAGGGTAAGCATCGGGTTACTAAGCGCAGGGCCGCGCTTGGTAACCCGATATTTACCCTGGTTACCAGTGTAAATGTAAAAAAAAAAAACAGTACATACTTACCTTCCCGGTGTCTGGTCATGTCCCTCGCCTTCAGCTTCCCGCACTGACTGGTGAGCGCCGGCCAGCCGTAAAGTACAGCGGTGACGTCACCGCTGTGCTTTCCGGCTGTCCGGCGCTCACTGTCAGTGCAGAGAAGCACAGCACCGAGGGACTCGACAGGAATGTAAGTATGTAGTGTTTGTTTTTTTTTTACGTTTACGCAGGTAACCAGGGTAAACATCGGGTTACTAAGCGCGGCCCTGCGCTTAGTAACCCGATGTTTACCCTGGTTACCAGGGGACTTTGGGATCGTTGGTCGCTGGAGAGCTGTCTGTGTGACAGCTCTCCAGCGACCAAACAGCGACGCTGCAGTGATCGACATCGTTGTCGTATCGCTGCAGCGTCATTTTAGTGTGACGGTACCCTTAGGCATTCCAAAGTATGATCAGCCATTTTTCTTATTTTGCACAGAGCAGGGTGGACATGCTACCACAGTACTGACACAACAACATGGAGAAAAACAGAGACCAATAGCTTACTACTCAGCACAATTAGACCCGGTGATCAGAGGGTCTCCTACGTGTGTCCGTGCGGTAGGAGCAGCTGCACTACTACTAGGAAAGGCATGTGAGATCACGCTGACTTTTCCTTTGACAATTTATTCCCCACATGACATCCATGCCATACTCGTACAAGTTCAACCAAAACATTTGTCTATGGCTAGACAACTCAGACTTGAATGTGCTCTACTGATTCCTGAATATGTCACCCTCAAAAGATGTAATGTTCTGAATCCAGCCACCCTCCTGCCTGTGGATTCAGAAAAGGGGGGATTGGTAACAATTTTAGCAAGTGAAGAAGAGTACTTTGACATGACACATGAACATGACTGCATAGAACTGATGAGTCAGGAGACAGTGGGTTTTGCACATGTTCATGAGAGACCTGTTCCTAATGCAGATTTTGATTTTTTTGTAGATGGCTCCAGATACCACCAAGATGGGCAGTTCTACACTGGATATGCAGTAGTGTCCTCACATGAGGTAATCCTAGCTGAAACACTCCCTCCTCATACGTCGGCACAGGAGGCAGAGTTGAAGGCACTCAATGAGGCGTGTAGAGCTGCTGCAGGTAAAGTCGCTAATATTTACACAGATTCGAATTATGCATGGGGAATAGCCCATGATTATGGCCCTATCTGGAGAAGCAGAGCATTTCTTACATCAGCCGGTAAGCCCATTAAAAATGCAGAGCTGGTGAAACAATTAATGGAGGCATTGATGTTACCAGTCCAGGTTGGCATCATCAAGGTAAAAGCACACACGAACGGTAACTCTGTGGAGGTAGAGGGCAACAGAAGAGCGGACGAGGCTGCCTAGGGAACAGTGGACGGTGGCGGGGAGTCAACGTATTCCAGCCACACTGAGCCTGGATGCCCTGAAATCCCTCCAGCAACAAGCCTCCCCCTCAGAGAAAGAACAATGGGGGAGAGCAGGAGCTAAGCTGAACTCGAATGGAGTATGGGAGAATAAGGATAAATTGTGTCTACCAAGATCCCTGTTCCCAATAATGGCGCAAGCAACACATGGCCCCACTCACGCCTCAAAAAGTCACATGTGTGCCATGGTAAATGCCTTCTGAATCGTTCCTGGTTTCAGTTATGCAGCCGCAAAGCTCGTAGAATCATGCCTCATCTGTGCACAGCACAACCCAGGTAAGACAGTAAAAGTCCCTAAAAAAGCGACACCCAGGCCTCTCTACCCGTTTCAGAGACTGCAGATTGACTACATACAGCTATCCAAGGTAGGAGTGTATGAATACGTCCTAGTATGTATAGATCTCTTCTCTGGTTGGCCGGAAGCCTATCCAGTAAAATCTGCAAATGCTAAAACTACTGCAGACAAACTGATGAAAGAACTGATCTTCAGGTATGGTGTCCCAGAAACCATAGAAAGCGATAGGGGCACACACTTCACGGGAGAAATAATGAGGGAAGTCATGCAGGCCCTGGGAGTACAGCAAGCATTTCATACACCATACAGGCCACAAAGTAGTGGGAAAGTGGAGAGACTAAATGGGACACTTAAGTTGAAAATTCAAAAGGCCATGGCAGACACAGGAAAGAGCTGGGTAGAGTGCTTGTCTCTTGCACTTTTTTTCAGTCAGACACACTCCAAATAGAAAGACAGGCTTGTCTCCTTTTGAAATCCTGTTTGGTAGTGCCCCAAAGACTGGTCTGTACTTCCCACAGGTGCTACAAATGCAACTCGGTGCTATGACAGCTTATGTCCAGGCCTTGCAGGAAAGACTTAATGTGGTCCATAAACATGTGTTTTCATCCATTCCAGATCCTAATGAAAGTGCAGATGTGCATCAGCTGAATCCAGGTGATTGGGTGGTTATACGCAGACACGTGAGAAGGAGCCTTGACCCACGATTTGACGGCCCCTTCCAAGTCCCGCTGACCACATCCACCTCAGTAAAACTTGAGGGAAAGCCCACCTGGATCCATGCCAGTCACTGCAAGAAGGTCATGTTACCAGCAGAATGACTGTTCTCCTAATCACCTTGCTGGCAGTGACAGGATTACTGCACTTTACAAAGACACAGGATAAACTTTTAAATGTTGACTGGGACAACAAGCTTATTCGACATAATGCTCTGCTTATAAAGGACATGGAAGGGCAGAAACCAAAAGACTGTTGGATCTGCACACACAGCCCAGTATCTGCAAGGACTATGCCATACTTAGTCTTACCTCTGGAGACATGGCAGGTACTAACCCCACACTGCATACACAATGAAACTTGGACTCAATCTAGGTTTTGGGGAAAAGATGTACCCCGTGATATATCTGCCTCATTGGCTATAATCGGATGGACCGCTAATCCCTGGTTTCAGTTTAATATAACATGGCCTAAGGTTCAAATTTGGTGCCGGGAGTATGATTCAGAGGTTGGAAATGTGGTCGCCAGGAGGAGGACTGAAATCCCTCATTCGGACCCTATTCCCAACGATGGACTATGGTTCAGTCTTCAAAACGATGGAGCAAATACCTGTGGTGAAGACTATAATTGTTTCCGTATATACACTCATGATCAAACACGAGTTAACGAGACAGTGTACCAAAATGGTGTTGAAGGCTGTAAAGCAGCTATGAGTAAAACACTAAGGAAAGAAAGGAGTAAATGTACATATGGTATAAGCAGAAAACAAATGAATAATACTTGGTGTGCCCATAAACCTATGTTGGGACTTTTGAGTTTATACCAATGTATACAGACCCCTGGTCACGTTAGTGTTCTCCCAGAAGGAGTATTCTTGGTGTGCGGACATCGTGCATACAGGTGGCTGAGCCCAGAAGTAAGAGGGGTTTGCATTCTTGCCAAACTAACACCAGCCACCTTCATAGCTCCGCATAGTAAAATAGACACAGCAGCAGTCCCAATTCACACCTTGTACAGAAGGGCTGCAGACAATAGGCTCCGCTCAAATGGTAGACCGCATCTAGTAGAAATGGGAATAACAAATAAAATATTCAGTAGTATACTAATATACCCCTTCATAACACAAATGTGGGATAAATTAGTGGAGGCTACTGACTACCTGGACGAACAGATTTTCCAGATTCTTGAGGTTCTTAATGAAACTAATACAATACAGAGACAATTAATCATAGTTACTAACCAACATACTATAGTACAAGATTACCTGACAGCAAAGGAAGGAGGAATGTGTCAAATAATTGGTCCAACCTGTTGCAATTATATTGACCCTGCCGGCAATCTCCAGATAAGGGCCAGTATAGATAAAATAGGTGAACTTAAGGTACCTTCACACTGAGCAACTTTAGATCGATAACGATAGCGATCCATGACATTGCAGCATCCTGGATAGCGATCTCGTTGTGTTTGACACGCAGCAGCGATCAGGATCCTGCTGTGACATCGCTGGTCAGAGCTGAAAGTCTGGAACTTTATTTCGTCGCTGGATCACCCGCTGACATCGCTGAATCGGCGTGTGTGACGCCAATCCAGCGATGTGTTCACTTGTAACCAGGGTAAACATCGGGTTACTAAGCGCAGGGCCACGCTTAGTAACCCGATATTTACCCTGGTTACCATTGTAAATGTAAAAAAAAAAAAAACACTACATACTTACATTCCGGTGTCTGTCGCGTCCCCCGGCGTCAGCTTCCCTGCACTGTGTCAGCGCCGGCCGGCCGTAAAGCAGAGCACAGTGGTGACGTCACCGCTCTGCTTTACGGCTGGCGCTTACACAGTGCAGGGAAGCTGACGCCGGGGGACGCGACAGACACCGGAATGTAAGTATGTAGTGTTTTTTTTTTTTATACATTTACAATGGTAACCAGGGTAAACATCGGGTTACTAAGCATGGCCCTGCGCTTAGTAACCCGATGTTTATCCTGGTTACCTGGGGACTTCGGCATCGTTGGTCGATGGAGAGCTGTCTGTGTGACAGCTCTCCAGCGACCACACAATGACTAAACAGCGACGCTGCAGCGATCGGCATCGTTGTCTATATCGCTGCAGTGTCGCTTAATGTGACGGTACCTTTAGAGACCGATGGTTAAACCAACACAGTGCAAACAGAGACTCCTGCTGGGGGAACACATTCTCCTTTTTAAAGCCAGCAAATTGGTTTAATGGCCTAGCAGGATGGATTTCTGGTATTATACAGACTTGTATGCAAATTTTGTTGCTCTGCTTATTGTTTTATGTAGCCGTAAAAGCGCTAATATATGTATTACCTAAGCTATGGAATAATATATGTGTAGAAAAAAAATCTAAGGCTGAACCTTCTGTAGTGTATCATAGGCCCCGTGTATCCACTGCTGACGGGAGAGGTGAGTGTCCACACTGAGGGTGGATGGGCAAAGCAGGTAGGAAGTCCCCTTGTGGGTACTAGAACCATGAGACAGTAGCTCCTTTGTGGACATCAGCTGACCCCGTAGCAGAGGTTATACCATTTATAAAAGGGGGGAATTGATATAGAAGGGTTAATAGTTTGCCTTTAAGTGCCTTTTGCCTTTAATAGTAGTCTGCTAGTCTCCTTTCCACTTCTTATCATGTATGTTCTCAATAGTCAGCCATAACAGGGTCTGGGTGTGTGGTAAATAAAGTATGACCCTGGGCGATGGTGGGGGCTACATGACTTACATTGAAATGCATTTGTTGTAAATGGTATAAAATATTGCCTCTTGCTGCATTACATCAGATAAAAGTGAATTTAACACAGAACAACGTGTGCGATTCTTTTGTCTCCAAGCGCTTGTCAATTAAGGGCATAATTCCACAATTTGGCCTCTCTGGTGATCTGTCATCTGACATTGGGTCAGAACGAAAACAGCTACGACAGAGTTTATCCTCTTTCTCAAGCAGAGACTCAGGCCATGTCGGACTACATCCAAGAGAACCTAGCAAGAGGATTTATCCAAAAATCACCTTCACTGGCAGGAGCGGGATTCTTCTTTGTGAAGAAAAAAGACTGATCCCTGCGGCCCTGTATCGACTACCGAGGCCTAAACCAGATCATGGTAAAAAACAGATATCCATTACCTCTTATTTCAGAGCTGTTTGATTGTCTTTGAGGGGCCAGGATCTTTACTAAATTGGATGTCAGAGGGGCCTACAACCTGATCCGAATCCGAGAAGGAAGCGAATGGAAAACAGCCTTCAACACCTGTGATGGCCACTACGAATACCTGGTAATGCCATTTGGCCTAAGCAATGTACCTGCGGTCTTTCAGGAATTTGTTAATGACATTTTCAGGGACCTGCTCTATACTTGTGTAATCTACCTGGACGACATTCTTATCTTCTTTGCAGACTTGGCCTCACATCGGAGGCAAGTCCATCTGGTACTACGAAGACTCAGAGAGAACAGACTTTATGCCAAATTCGAGAAATGCCTCTTTGAACAATCCTCTTTGCTTTTCCTCGGTTACATTGTATCTTCTACAGGACTAAAGATGGACCCTGAGAAGTTGTCTGCTGTCCTCAAGTGGCCTCTTCCATTTGGACTGAAAGCCATACAACGATTCCTGGGGTTCGCCAACTACTATCGGTAATTCATCCCACACTTTTCCACTCGAGTGGCGCCCATCACAACTTTAACCCGGAAAGGGGAAAACTCCAAGCAATGGTCTTCCGAGGCAGAAGAGGCCTTTGTTTCTCTCAAAAAAGCCTTCGCTTCTGCACACCTTCTCCATCGTCCAAATTCTAATGAGCAATTTTTCCTTGAGGTAGATGCTTCCTCCATAGGTTCAGGAGCAGTTCTCACCCAAAAATCATCTACTGGTAGGATTGTCTTCTGTGTTTTTATTTAAGGATTTTTCCCTCTCAGAGAGAAACTATTCCATTGGAGATTGGGAATTGTTGGCTATCAAACTAGCTTTGCAAGAATGGAGACATCTTCAGCACATTATTGAACCTTCAAGGTTAGTTTCTGTTGCCTCTATTGATCTTGCCCGGCTTCCCCCAAGGAAAACTCTCGTGACCGCCTCGGAACGTAATCGTGTCCTGCAGTGTGGTCATTCTTCCAAGTTGGCTGGCCACGCTGGTCAGAAAAAGACTCTGCAACTCATCACCAGTTACTACTGGTGGCCTGCCATGGGTAAAAATATCCAGGAGTATGTTGCAGCCTGTCCTTCATGTGCCTGTAACAAAATTGATAAACGCCTTCCAGCCGGTAGGATACAGCCTCTTACGATTCCGTCCGCTCCCTGGCAGCACATCGTGATGGATTTCATCACAGATCTTCCTATCTCTTCTGACTGTTCTGTGGTATGGGTTGTGGTGGACGGCTTCTCTAAGATGGCTCACTTCATTCTGCTACCCGGTCTCCCGTCTGCTCCTGAATTTGCAGATCACTTCATTGAGGATGATGTTTTTGAGGTAAAGCATATCTAGGCCACTAAGAAAGTAAGGGGTAAGACCTATTACCTGGTGGACTGGAAGGGTTTTGGTCCTGAGGAGAGGTCTTGGGAACCTAAAGAGAACATCCAGGCCACTCTCCTTCTTAAAAGATTTCACGCAGGCTTGAAAAAGAGGGGGCGTAAAGAGGGGGATACTGTTACACCCTGTTCTGGTGCTGCCCCCAGTTCTGGTCCCTCACCTGCTCCTGCTCCCGGGTCAGCCCCTGCGCCTCTGCAAGGTCCGTGCCTGGATCCTCGCTCTCGGTCTGTTCCTTGGCGTTCTCCTGTTGCTTCTCCCTTCCCCACTTCCTGGCATATTGCCAGCAGGCCTCCAGGGAGAATGCTTAGGACGCGTGCGTACCTCCTTTCTCTTAAAGGGACAGCTCGCAATTTTGGAAAATTTTAATTAGCCAATGGCAGCGTACTGATTACTACTTCTGGCCCCTCTGTCATAGGGAGGGTCCCGGAGCAATGAGTATCTACTCTTGCTATTTCCGGTTCTGTTCCTGTTCTGACTGTGCTGTAATATAATAGGATTCTGTTTTGCACTCTGCTTATACTGTTTGTTCCCGCTTAATATCAGTGTCCAGTTGATCGGCAATCCTCAGACGACTCCTGCACCTTGATACTCAATGCCATCCATACCCTGGACAAATCTAAAGGTGCCAGAGCCAACTTCCTACAATCTACCCGGAATCTGACTACCTTCACCAGAGCCAGCTCCACATCTCATACCCAGTGTCCGTCGGTCTGCTCCACCATCTCTATTATATTTGTATACTTGTTTGTCCCACTGGGACAGCTGCCACGTGTCCAGGGTCTAACTGGAGGTAGCACCTGTGTCCCCCAGGTATTCCACTCTGGTCCTATTCAAGGGATCTTACTACGGATACCTGGGGCTCACTAGTTATGCCCCCTTCGGAGCCCCCCAGACCGAGGTCCCAAGGTTCCACTCTAAAAATAAAAAACAAATGTGAATTTCATCACCTGTGCCTCCGCTTCCATTCATTACAGTTTACATCAAGCTGAGATCTGAATCCTTCACCAGCATGTCGAGCAATGTCCCCAAGTTTACTTCTCTGGACTTCCATATCCATAGTGTTCAGGACACCCACTCCCAATGCACCACCGCCCAATCCCATGGCTATTGCATCTCTCTTCTCCCTCTCTCATCATGTCAATTTGGTTCCTCACAAACTACTCACATCTGTGATCCCAATGATCTACTCTGAAATCATCTACAGAAATTTTGAGGATGAATTTTGTTCTCGTGATGATCTTCCATGGGGATGACAGTTGAGGAGCTATGAGATCTGCCAATTGATGAGTAGAAACATTGCAAGAGTCCAGGTGAGGTTAGACAGGATCCCTATTGCTTTGGCTACTTGACATCATGATGGTCCGCCATCCAGTGATCTGTAGAATGAATACGGTATTATATGTATGTGAATTTTAAGATGACTTAGGGATCCACCTTCGACCTACCACCCCCCCACTACCCATCTCTATTTGTGATGCCATTATTGAGTTGGTGAGACTCGGGTGGCTGTTGCTTGGTCGATGTGGATCCGAAAGGTTTCTTGTCATCTATGGGATTTCATTTTTGTTGTCATCGGCCTCTGTACCCATAGCATGATGCCACCCATTACTTCAAAGACCTGATAAGGTCCTTCCCAGTTTGCATCCCAGGGTCCAGATTGGCGAAAACTTTTCACCATTACCTTTTCACCTACAGAGGGCATTGGTGTCTCCCTCTGTAGGTACGGATTGTGCAACCGTAAAGCAGCATGGCCAGCAACTCCTTCAGGTTCTGTTGAACCTGTTGGAGGAATGTGTCTCTGGCAATGGCATTTTTCATGGGCTCAGACACTGGCGGCTCAATGGGTAGACACAGTGGCATTTTAAGTCCAGTCATCAGTTCGAATGCAGTAATACCGGTACTGTTTGCCTTTGTTGCCCGGATACCCATCAGCACTGCCGGAAGGGACGTTACCTATGAGGAACCCCTCTCCAACAGTACTTTAGAAAGCCGTGTCTTGAGGGTACGGTTCATTTGCTCCACAATGCCCGCTGACTGAGGGTGGTAAGGGACATGAAACTTCTGCTTTATGTCCAGAAGTCTTCAAAGAGCTTTCATGACCTTACCCGTGAAATGAGTCCCTCTGTCTGATTCTATCACTCTGGGGATACCCCATCGTGATAGAACCTGTTCCCAGAGAACATGGGCAGTGGTGGTAGCCGAATCATTAACCGTGGGGATGGCTTCTACCCATTTAGAGAAGACATCCACCACCACCAGCACGTATAGGAAGTTACTCCTTCCTGCTGGTAATGGTCCAGTGTAATCAATTTGGATTGTGGACCATGGACCCTCTGCTGGTGGAACTCGCTGCAGCACTGGATTCAGGGCTAAACCTGAGCACACACCAGGCATTGTTGGGTGACTTCCTCTACCATTTTGGACATACCATACTAGTATAGTTTGTCCCTTGGGAGGGACAGTAGCTTGTCCCGCCAAGGTGTCCAAACAATTGGTGGTTTAGTCTACTGGTAGAGGAGGTTGCTGTGTCAGGATTCCCTGACTTATTGTCCAGGGATGCTTTGGATCTGTGATGTGTGTCATTAGAAGAGGATCTTTAACCTGTTCCTCCTCAAATGACACAGGTCCATCTTTGAGTCTGAGCTGTCTCACTGCAATCTGGAATCCAGAAATCTGTTCAGTACCTGGTTCCCGAAGGACTCCAGATACTGCTGCAAATTTGGCAAATTCGTCAACCTTGTTATTACCCAAGGTCAAAGGCTGTTTTCTCTAGTGTGCTGAGACCTTAATAATTGCAGCCTCTGCCAGATGCGCCATGCCCCATTCCCAAATTCCTTCAGGACCGTTAGATGGGCCAGAGGTTTATTCTGGCTGTCCACAAATCTTCGTCTCTTCCAGGTGCAAGGTGAGGGATCGAACTACATATGAACTGTCGCTATATATAGTTCGATTTCTCTGAAGGTTGAAGGAGGAGAGCCTCTTTGACAGTCTCCAGTTCAGCCCGTTGTGCTGACATGTGACCTGTCAACCTTACGAGACTCTGGGTGCCTGTGGTCTCATCCAGCACTGCAAACCCTGTTACATAGGTGCCATCCAGACAAAACCAAGAGCTATCAACAAAGATGACCCTGTCTTCTGAATGGCTGTCTGTCCTGAACATTTGTGTTTGGGCGATCTGTGGTAATTCTCCACAGTTATGTTCGGTCCCTGTTATGCTCAGCAACTGGGCAAGAACATATTTTGCCTTTTGGTCCACTTTCAGATTTCGGCCACTGAGGTCCTTGATCCATCTTCTGAATCTCTGTTGAGAGACTCCAGGAAGTGTATCTCTGAGCAGAAGGACAAAAGGGGATTGCGGTGTCTGTAAGTGAGGGGTCTGAAGCCTACAATATGCTCAGTAGTTTTAACAGCATATTGTAAGGCAGCCAGTTGTTTGGCAC
This sequence comes from Ranitomeya imitator, assembly GCF_032444005.1. NCBI lineage: Eukaryota > Metazoa > Chordata > Amphibia > Anura > Dendrobatidae > Ranitomeya > Ranitomeya imitator. The sequence goes on from NC_091286.1 coordinate 200,068,813, forward strand.
ATTCGTCAAACCCTTGTTTGACAAGTGACTGGAGCCGGGAAAAGTATCCCAACAGTCTATTATCATGTCCTATCCGCTGTAGAATGACAACAGAAATATACTCAGTCCCAGAATGCGCCTAGATGGCCATTTCACCATCTGAGTTGGGGTTGCCAATACTGGAGCATAGGAGAGGTCTCTTTTCAGAGTTGAAAGAGCCTCTTACTGTGGTCCCGACCAGTCCTTAAGTGAGGTTTCTTCTCCTCTGAGGAGTTCATAGAGTGGTTTCGCTTTGACAGCAAAATTCTCTACAAACACTCTCATGAAATTGGTTACTCCCAGGAAGTTTTGCAAGTCCTGCAGAGAGCCAGGCCATGGTAACTTAACCATGGCTTCCACTCGGGCTGCTAAAATTCCTTTTGGTCCTTCCTTGTGACTCTGTTTCCAGTGTGTGAATGTGTTTGATGTTCTCCACAGCACATTGTGGAAACTTCCTCTGCCTTTGTTGTGCTAGCAATTGTATTAACACATTCTGTCTTCCAAATGCTGTCCTCAAAGGTATACACCAACTTTGCCACATTTGGAGGTGTTTGTTTGTTTTGTGGAACATACTTTTGCTTTTGTCATGTGTGTATGCCTGGTCCAGCAAAGTGGGCCAGAGCATCTCTGTGGACTTGTAAGTGTTGGGAAGTGTTGGGAAGTATGGGGTTAAATGTGCTGTTTTTAGAGAGGTGTTTCAGTGTGGAGAAGTTCATACTCACTCGTTCGGTAGTCATCTCGTTGGGTGTCGTCTGTTCCTTCATCCTTCTCGTAGCTTAGATAAAGGTCCTTTTCTCTGGATCACCTTTTCTCCCGACCAGCTGGACTCCTTAGATGAACCTGAATGTTGATGGTGCTTGAACGACGTGACATGATGAACTTCCTCGCCGATGTCCGTGTGTTGTAGAAACGTGCAAAGTAATCACAAAACCATTCAAATTAAAAGATTGGGTTCTTCTGTGGTGGATTTTATACCGTGCATCGCTCAGGCTGATAGTTCAGACGAGTGACACAGATTATCAGGTCACCGAAAGTACAGAATAGCACAAGACTTCCCGTGTATCAATGCTACTTCTGTCCATGTCTCTCCGCCCTGATCAGTCCACGGACAGTGACCAGATATCTGCAGAGCGAAACACAATATATAAAACTGCAACAGTAGGGGCTGACTTGCCAAAATGTTACAGGGCGGTATATCATATAATTAATGTCCAACAACAATAAAATTGAAAAAACGGCACCATGGTCATATGCACTATTTGTATGGTGGATCCGTACGTTAGACCAACATGCAGTTTTGCAAAATATCAGGTAGTAGGTGCTCAGCATAAGTCAATGAGTAAATAAATGGAAATAGAAGAAAAAGTGCGGCAGTCACCCTTTTGCATTGATATCGTAGTCTTTATTGCTCCATAAGAGGTTTAAACTAATTCAGTTTATGGGCATGGCAGGTTGTTTGAGGGGTGCGGGGAGAAGAAAGTGGACGACGGCCGTTTCGCGCACTGAGCGCTTCAACGGGTCCAGGTGCTTTATTAACACATGTCATTTCCTTTTAAAGGCTTTTGACGTGCATACACAAACATATATTGATAGTGAACAAAACATTAAATTAATGTGCAGATTTAAAAACATGATAACATCATAATTGCAGACTTTAATTTTTTTTACAAAAATACTGATAGATCTAGCCTATCATTTAAGCCAATCGGACCCTGTGCACCAGTTTCTATTATACATCTGGCTTCATGTTGCATTAGTATTCTATTGTGTTACCGCCCTGTGAGGGATATTTAACCACTTCTAAGCCAGAAAACTTTAGTAAGTCAGGATTAAAACTATGTTTATCCTTCACATGCAGGATTTATCTTAGGCATCCTTTTCTAAAAGTTTAAGAATTATAATGTTCCTTAAATCTGGTGACCATTGGTCTGATTGTCTTTCCAATATAGGAAAATAAACAGGGGCAGTGTAAAACGTATACCACAAATTTGCTTTTGCACGAAATAAAATCTCCAACAGTATATAAAATGGGACCGATGTGTAAAGGATTTTGAACATTATGCAGATGACAAAAATTACAGTTGCCACATTTATAATTCCCTTGTGGTGTGTTCTTTCTTAGCCAGTTATTGTTTACTGGTTGTAAACGATTATGAGCCAGAATATCTGACAAATTATTAGAACACTTATATGCAAACTGTGGAGCATTAGCATAAACCTCGGTCAAATCTCATCGGTCACCAGATTTAAAGAACATTATAATTCTATAACTTCTGGAAAAGGATGCCTAAAATTAATCCAGCATATGAAGAATAAACATAGTTCTAATCCTGACTTACTAAAGTGTGCTGGCTTAGAAGTGGTTAAATATCCCTCACAGGGCGGTAACCACAATAGAATACTAATGCAACATGGAAACTGGTGCACAGGGTTCGATTGGCTGAAAGGGACTCTGTCACCCCCTCCAGCCGTTATAAACTAAAAGAGCCACCTTGTGCAGCAGTAATGCTGCATTCTAACAAGGTGGCTCTTTTAGTTTCTGGTGCATGTATTCTCAAAATAAAGCGTTTTATTACTTCTCCAAAATACCTGTCTTTCGCCAGGGAGGCAGGTCCTCACCCCCCTGCTTGAAACGCCACACTGCCGTCACTCAAATCTTCAGGGGCTCCAGGTGCCGCCCCCTCCGCGCTGTTTTCGCTTGAAATCCGGCGCCTGCCCTGTGTACTACTGTGTGGGGCAGGCGCAGTGAGCTCTGGCCGTGTGACGTCACAGCCAGGCTTGCAGACGGCGCCTGTGCGGCCAGTGCGGCCACCCACCTTGGGAATCCCAGCCCCGCAGTGTGTTATGCACAGTGCGGGGCTGAGATTCATAGGCAGGGCGGCGGCACAGTCTGCAAGCCTGGCTGTGACGTCACACGGCCAGAGCTCATTGCGCCTGCCCCACACAGTAGTACACAGCGCAGGCGCCAGATTTCAAGTGAAAACAGCGCGGAGGGGGCGGCGCCTGGAGCCCCTGAATATTTGAGGGATGGCAGTGTGGCGTTTCAAGCAGGGGGGTGAGGACCTGCCTCCCTGGCGAAAGACAGGTATTTTGGAGAAGTAATAAAACGCTTTATTTTGAAAATACATGCACCAAAAACTAAAAGAGCCACCTTGTTAGAATGCAGCATTACTGCTGCACAAGGTGGCTCTTTTAGTTTATAACGGCTGGGGGGGAGGGTGACAGTAGCCCATTAAATGATAGGTTAGGTCTATCGGTATTTTTGTAAAAAATTATAGTCTACAATTATGATGTTATCACATGTTTTTAAATATGCACATTAATTGAATGTTTTGTTCACTATCAATATATGTTTGTGTATGCACGTCAAAAAGCCTTTAAAAGGATATGACATGTGTTCATGAAGCACCTGGACCCGTTGAAGCGCTCAGTGCACAAAACGGCAGTCGTCCACTTTCTTCTCCCCGCACCCCTCAAACAACCTGCCGTTGTTACTATTCAGATTCCTTTGCACTATATTCTACACATGGCAACTAACTGAGACAAAATCAGTGTATCAATAACAGGTATTTATTACACATGTCTATAATTATATACACTACTGAATTATCACAGTAACAGTATACAATAACACTGTATAATTACAGCCGCAATAACCAAATTATCCTTCCTAACCACTTACCTAAAACATATACACATTAATTACAGCTCACCCAGCTATTACTAACTATCCTTATGGGAAAGGAGGGGTTAATTGTGATACGCAGCACTTCCTGGGACTTGGTGTGGTTTAAGATCCTGCAGAGGGAGAGAGGCTGCTTAGACAGAGGAGCAGGTCTGGAAGACAGGGGAGCAGGACTGATGAGAAAGAGAGCAGGCAGGGACAGGTGGGGACAGAGATAGGGCAGAAGCTGCTGGGTAGGAGGCAGATGAAGCAGCGGTGTAAGATGATAGGGGAGAAAGAGCAGGGATGAAAGAGTAGAGAAGAGCAGAGCAGGATGTTGGGGAGCAGGGAAATGAAACACAGGGGGGATGACAGAGGCAAGAGAGCGAGTGCTCCAGCCAACAGTTTTTAAATGCAGTTCCTCTACACTAGGGTTGAGCAAAACGGATCGGACAAATTCAAAAATCGCCGACTTTCGGCAAAGTTGGGTTTCGTGAAACCCGACCCGATCCTAGTGTGGGATCGGCCATGAGGTCGGCGATCTTCGCGCCAAAGTTGTATTTCGTATGACGCTTTCAGCGCCATTTCTCATCCAATGAAGGAGGACGCAGAGTGTGGGCAGCGTGATGACATAGGTCTCGGTCCCCACCATCTTAAAGAAGGGCATTACAGTGATTGGCTTGCTGTCTGCGGCGTCACAGGGGCTATAAAGGGGCATGCACGCCGACCGCCATCTTACTTCTGCCGATCTTAGCATATCGAGAGGTTGCTGCAGCTGCATCAGAAGAAGGGATATAGTTAGGGAGGGAAGATTAACCCCCAAACTGCTTGTGCTGTAGCGATTTCCACTGTCCAACACCACCTTTTCTTTGCAGGGACAGTGGAGTTTATATTTTTGTGCATCAGCTCTGGAGCTTATAAGCTGCATTGCTGTTTGTACGCCGCTGTGCAAATCAACTGCTTTTTTAAAGCAAAAATCCTGTTGCTCCTTTCTGCACAGTTCTCTTGTTTCTTTGTCCACCTTTTTATTGCTGCCATACTTTTCCTGAGATCATTGTAGGGAGATTGAAATTGTACTACAGCCCTTGTATTTTTTTATATATCTTCCAACCACGTTCTGCCACTTACATTGTGTAGTGTAATACTCTGGGCTTGAGTTTTGTTGCAGTCTCGCCCAAATAAAAGGGAGATTTAAATTGGCACAAAGTGGATCTATGTCACAGTTCTGCTAGTTTGTCGTACATCTTCCAGCCCCATTCTGCCACTTACATTGTGTAGTGTAATACACTGGGCCTGAGTTTTGTTGCAGTCTCCCCCAAATAAAAGGGAAATTTAAATTGGCACAAAGTGGATCTATCTCACAGTTCTGTTAGTTTGTTGTACATCTTCCAGCCATGTTCTGCCACTTACATTGTGTAGTGTAATCTATAATATAACGCTGGGAGCGTCACTCTGTGCGAAGCCTTTATAGACTGTGCAAGACCCGGCACAGTCTGTACCCCACAGAGTGACGCTCCCAGGACATCGCGGTATGCGTAAACACTGAACGCACACCGCGATCTCCAACGGATAGCAGGGACGCGCCAGGAGGGTAAGTATCAGCTATAGTCACCGTTCCCGTCCCGTTCCAGCGCTGCGTGCGGCTCCATGTTCTGGGTCCTCTGCCTGTGACGTTCACAGTTCAGAGGGCGCGATGACGCGCTTAATGCGCGCCGCCCTCTGACTGAACAATCACACCCAGAGGAGCCGGAACACGGAGCGGCACGCAGCGCTGGATCAGGGCCAGGTGAATATAGCAAGTGTCGGGGGCCTGAGCTAGCGGCGATACCGGCACCTGACCCCCACAGCGCGCCGGTGTCCCCACCTGCTCAGGCCCCCCAGCACTCGGCACCCAGCGACGATAGGTGAGTATGGTATTTTTTTTTCATAAATCGCAGCAGCATACGGGGCATACACTATGGAGCATCTTATTGGGCCATCAACCATAATGGAGCAGTGTACGGGGGCATATAATACTATGGAGCATGTTGGGGGCCATAAACCTTTATGGAACAGCGTACAGGGCATACACTATGGAGCATCTTATGGGGGCCATAAACCATAATGGAGCAGTGTACGAGGGCATATACTATGGAGCATCTTATGGGGGCCATAAGCCATAATGGAGCAGTGTTCGGGGGCATATAATATGGAGCATCTTATGGGGGCCATAAACCTTTATGGAGCAGTGTACGGGGCATATAATATGGAGCATCTTATGGGGGCCATAAACCTTTATGGAGCAGTGTACGGGGCATATGGATGGGAGCAGCAAATTACAGAACGGTGCCGCAGGATGGGAGCAGCACATGACAGAACGGGGGCTGTTGTGAATTCCGCTCTTGGGCTCCCTCCGGTGGTTGTAAGTGGCACTTTTGTGAGTTCTGCTCTTGGGCTCCCTCCGGTGGTTTTAAGTGGTATGGCTGCTCCTTGGATTTAGCAGTCTGCAGCTGCTTCCACTGATTGTCTTTCTGCTCGGCTCTTTATGCCTGGCTCTTCCCTTCAGCCAGTGCCACTTGTCAATGGTTCCTGGTTGGATTCACATCTCTCTTGGATTTCCCTGTTATCCTGACCAGTTCAGCAAAGTTAAGTCCTTGCTTGCTCTTTTCTGTCCACAGGTTGTGGACTTATCCGTTCTGTGCTTTCTATGTTTTGTCCAGCTTGTCAGTATGGATTAATTCAGTTAAGCTGGAAGCTCTGGGAAGCAGATTTACCCTCCACACCGTTAGTCAGGTGTGGAGATTTTTGTAAACTCTGTGTGGATTTTCTGTAGTTTTTATACTGACCGCACAGTATTCCATCCTGTCCTATCTATCTAGCTAGACTGGCCTCCTGTGCTACATCCTGGTTTCATTCTGTGTATGTATTTTCCCTCTCCACTCACAGTCATTACTTGTGGGGGGCTATCTATCCTTTGGGGATTTTCTTTGAGGCAAGATAGTTTTCCTGTTTCTATCTTTAGGGGTAGTTAGTTCTCAGGCTGTGACGAGGTGCCTAGGGAGTGTCAGGAGCATCCCACGGCTACTTCTAGTGTTGTGTTGAGCTTAGGGACTGCGGTCAGTACAGGTACCACTTCCTTCAGAGCTCGTCCCATGTTGCTCCTAAACCACCAGTTCATAACAGTACAAGTGGCCAAAAATGAATTAAATGCATCTCAAAAGAAGGAAAAAAAAATTCTGAGTCATTTTTTTTTCTGTGCTCTGTTTTGTCTTTTTTTTCCTCTTGATCTCTGGGTGGTTCAGGATTTATGCTCTGGCATGGATGTTCAGGGTTTGTTTTCTCGTGTGGATCAACTTGCTGCAAGAGTACAGAGTATCCAAGATTATGTTGTCCAGACTTCGGCTTTGGAGCCTAGAATTCCTACTCCTGATTTGTTTTTTTGGGACAGATCCAAGTTTTTGAACTTTAAAAATAACTGCAAATTTTTTTTTGCTTTGAAACCCCGTTCTGGTGATCCCATTCAGCAAGTTAAAATCATCATATCCTTGCTGCGTGGTGACCCTCAGGACTGGGCATTCTCCCTTGAATCAGGGGATCCGGCATTGCTGAATGTAGACGCATTTTTTCAAGCGCTCGGATTATTGTATGACGAACCTAATTCTGTGGATCATGCAGAAAAAACCCTGTTGGCCCTGTGTCAAGGTCAGGAAGCGGCAGAATTATACTGCCAGAAATTTAGGAAATGGTCTGTGCTCACTAAATGGAATGAAGATGCTCTGGCTGCTATTTTCAGAAAAGGTCTTTCTGAAGCCCTTAAAGATGTTATGATGGGCTTCCCTACGCCTACTGGTTTGAGCGAATCTATGTCTCTAGCCATTCAGATTGATCGGCGCCTGCGCGAGCGCAAAGCTGTGCACCATATGGCAGTGTCCTCTGAGCAGAGTCCTGAGCCTATGCAATGTGACAGGATTTTGACTAGAACAGAACGGCAGGAATTCAGACATCAAAATAGGCTGTGTTTTTACTGTGGTGATTCTGCTCATGTTATTTCTGATTGCCCTAAGCGTACTAGGAGGGTCGCTAGGTCTGTTACCATCAGTACTGTACAGCCTTAATTTCTTTTATCTGTGACCCTGATTTGCTCATTGTCGTCCTTTTCTGTCATGGCATTTGTGGATTCAGGCGCTGCCCTGAACTTAATGGACTTAGAATTCGCCAGGCGCTGTGGTTTTTCCTTGCAGCCTTTGCAGAGCCCTATTCCTTTGAGGGGCATTGATGCTACACCATTGGCCAAGGATAAACCTCAGTACTGGACGCAGATGACCATGTACATGGCTCCAGCACATCAGGAAGATTGCCGTTTTCTGGTGTTGCATAACCTGCATGATGTTGTTGTACTGGGTTTTCCATGGTTACAGGAACATAATCCGGTGCTGGATTGGAAAACTATGTCTGTGACTAGTTGGGGTTGTCAAGGGGTACATAGTGACGTTCCTTTGATGTCAATTTCCTCTTCCCCCTCTTTTGAGGTCCCTGAGTTTTTGTCGGATTTCCAGGATGTATTTGATGAGCCCAAGTCCAGTTCCCTTCCTCCACATAGGGACTGTGGTTGTGCTATTAACTTGATTCCAGGTTGTAAGTTCCCTAAGGGCCGACTTTTCAATCTGTCTGTGCCAGAGCATGCCGCCATGCGGAGCTATGTTAAGGAATCTTTGGAGAAGGGGCATATTCGGCCGTCTTCGTCACCATTGGGAGCGGGTTTCTTTTTTGTTGCTAAGAAGGATGGCTCCTTGAGACCCTGTATAGATTATCGTCTTCTTAATAAGATCACGGTCAAATTCCAATACCCCTTGCCTTTGCTTTCTGATTTGTTTGCTCAGATTAAGGGGGCTAGTTGGTTTACTAAGATTGACCTCCGAGGGGCATATAATCTTGTTCGTATTAAACAGGGTGATGAATGGAAAACTGCATTTAATATGCCCGAAGGCCATTTTGAATACCTCGTGATGCCATTCGGGCTCTCTAATGCTCCATCTGTGTTCCAATCTTTCATGCATGATATTTTCCGCAATTATCTTGATAAATTCATGGTTGTATATTTGGATGATATTTTGATTTTTTCCGATGATTGGGAGTCTCATGTGAAGCAGGTCAGGATGGTATTCCAGATCCTTCGTGATAATGCATTATTTGTGAAGGGGTCTAAGTGCCTATTCGGAGTTCAGAAGGTCTCTTTTTTGGGTTTTATTTTTTCTCCCTCGTCTATGGAAATGGATCCTGTTAAGGTCCAAGCTATTCATGACTGGATTCAACCCACATCTGTGAAGAGCCTTCAAAAATTTTTGGGCTTTGCTAATTTCTATCGCCGTTTCATTGCCAACTTTTCCAGTGTGGTTAAGCCCCTTACTGATTTGACAAAGAAAGGCGCTGATGTGACGAATTGGTCCTCTGCGGCTGTTGAGGCCTTTCGGGAGCTTAAATACCGATTTACTTCTGCCCCTGTGTTGCGTCAGCCGGATGTTTATCTTCCTTTTCAGGTGGAGGTTGACGCTTCTGAGATTGGGGCAGGGGCCGTTTTGTCTCAGAGGGATTCTGATGGTTCTTTGATGAAACCGTGTGCTTTTTTTTTCCAGAAAGTTTTCGCCTGCGGAACGCAATTATGATGTCGGCAATCGGGAGTTGTTGGCTATGAAGTGGGCATTTGAAGAGTGGCGATATTGGCTTGAGTGAGCTTAGCACCGCGTTGTGGTCTTGACTGATCATAAGAAACTGATTTACCTCGAGTCGGCCAAGCGGCTGAATCCTAGACAGGCTCGATGGTCCCTGTTTTTCTCCCGTTTTGATTTTTTGGTCTCATATCTTCCGGGATCTAAGAATGTTAAGGCTGATGCCCTCTCTAGGAGTTTTTCGCCTGATTCTCCTGGAGTCCTTGAGCCGGTTGGCATTCTTAAGGAAGGGGTGATTCTTTCTGCAATCTCCCCTGATTTGCGGCAGGTGCTTTGGGAATTTCAGGCTGATAGGCCTGACCGCTGTCCAGTGGGGAAGCTGTTTGTTCCTGATAGATGGACAAGTAAGGTAATTTCTGAGGTTCATTGTTCAGTGTTGGCTGGTCATCCTGGGATTTTTGGTACCAGAGATTTGGTTGCTAGGTCCTTTTGGTGGCCTTCCTTGTTGCGCGATGTGCGTGATTTTGTGCAGTCCTGTGGTGACTTGCGCCCGGGCCAAGCCTTGCTGTTCCCACGCTAGTGGGTTGCTTTTGCCTTTGCCGGTCCCTGAGAGGCCCTGGACACATATTTCCATGGATTTTATTTCGGATCCTCCTGTTTCCCAGAAGATGTCTGTTATCTGGGTTGTTTGTGACCGGTTCTCTAAAATGGTCCATCTGGTACCTTTGCCTAAGTTGCCTTCTTCCTCAGATTTGGTTCCATTGTTTTTTCAGCATGTGGTTCGTTTGCATGGCATTCCGGAGAATATTGTGTCTGACAGAGGTTCTCAGTTTGTCTCTAGGTTTTGGCGGGCCTTTTGTGCTAGGATGGGCATTGATTTGTCTTTTTCTTCGGCGTTTCATCCTCAGACTAATGGCCAAACTGAGCGAACTAATCAGACCTTGGAAACCTATTTGAGATGCTTTGTGTCTGCTGATCAGGATGATTGGGTGGCTTTCTTGCCGTTGGCTGAGTTTGCCCTTAATAATCGGGCTAGTTCGGCTACTTTGGTTTCATCTTTCTTTTGTAATTTTGGTTTTCATCCTCGTTTTTCTTCGGGGCAGGTTGAGCCTTCTGATTGTCCTGGTGTGGATTCTGTGGTGGACAGGCTGCAGCAGATTTGGACTCATGTGGTGGACAATTTGACGTTGTCTCAGGAAAGGGCTCAACGTTTTGCTAACTGCCGTCGGTGTGTTGGTCCCCGGCTTCGTGTGGGGGATTTGGTTTGGTTGTCTTCTCGTCATGTTCCTATGAAGGTTTCTTGCCCTAAGTTTAAGCCTCGGTTTATTGGTCCTTATAAGATTTCTGAAATTATCAATCCGGTGTCTTTTCGTTTGGCTCTTCCAGCCTCTTTTGCCATTCATAATGTTTTCCATAGATCTTTGTTGTGGAGATATGTGGTGCCCGTTGTTCCCTCGGTTGATCCTCCTGTCCCAGTGTTGGTTGACGGAGAGTTGGAATATGAGGTTGAGAAAATTTTGGATTCTCGTTTTTCGAGGCGGAGGCTTCAGTATCTTGTCAAGTGGAAGGGTTATGGCCAGGAGGATAATTCTTGGGTCGTTGCCTCCAATGTCCATGCCGCCGATTTGGTTTGTGCTTTTCACTTGGCTCGTCCTGATCGGCCTGGGGGCTCTGGTGAGGGTTCGGTGACCCCTCCTCCAGGGGGGGTACTGTTGTGAATTCCGCTCTTGGGCTCCCTCCGGTGGTTGTAAGTGGCACTTTTGTGAGTTCTGCTCTTGGGCTCCCTCCGGTGGTTTTAAGTGGTATGGCTGCTCCTTGGATTTAGCAGTCTGCAGCTGCTTCCACTGATTGTCTTTCTGCTCGGCTATTTATGCCTGGCTCTTCCCTTCAGCCAGTGCCACTTGTCAATGGATCCTGGTTGGATTCACATCTCTCTTGGATTTCCCTGTTATCCTGACCAGTTCAGCAAAGTTAAGTCCTTGCTTGCTCTTTTCTGTCCACAGGTTGTGGACTTATCCGTTCTGTGCTTTCTATGTTTTGTCCAGCTTGTCAGTATGGATTAATTCAGTTAAGCTGGAAGCTCTGGGAAGCAGATTTACCCTCCATACCTTTAGTCAGGTGTGGAGATTTTGTAAACTCTGTGTGGATTTTCTGTAGTTTTTATACTGACCGCACAGTATTCCATCCTGTCCTATCTATCTAGCTAGACTGGCCTCCTGTCCTACATCCTGGTTTCATTCTGTGTATGTCTTTTCCCTCTCCACTCACAGTGATTACTTGTGGGGGGCTATCTATCCTTTGGGGATTTTCTCTGATGCAAGATAGTTTTCCTGTTTCTATCTTTAGGGGTAGTTAGTTCGCAGGCTGTGACGAGGTGCCTAGAGAGTGTCAGGAGCATCCCACGGCTACTTCTAGTGTTGTGTTGAGCTTAGGGATTGCGGTCAGTACAGGTACCACTTCCTTCAGAGCTCGTCCCATGTTGCTCCTAAACCACCAGTTCATAACAGGGGGCGCAGGATGGGAGCAGCACATGACAGAACGGGGGCATGTCAGGATGGAGCAGCACATGACAGAACGGGGGCGCAGGATGGGAGCAGCACATGGCAGAACGGGGGCGCAGGATGGGAGCAGCACATGACAGAACGGGGGCGCAGGATAGGAGCAGCACATGACAGAACGGGGGCGCAGGATGGGAGCAGCACATGACAGAACGGGGGTGCAGGATGGGAGCAGCACATGACAGAATGGGGGAGCAGGATGGGAGCAGCACATGACAGAACGGGGCGCAGGATGGGAGCAGCACATGACAGAACGGGGGCGCAGGATGAGAGCAGCACATGACAGAATAGGGCAGCACATGACAGAACGGGGCTGCAGGATGGCAGCAGCACATGACAGAACGGGGGCGCAGGATGGGAGCAGCACATGACAGGATGGGGGCGCAGGATGGGTGCAGCACATGTCAGAATGGAGGCGCAGGATGGGTGCAGCACATGTGAGAATGGGGGCGCAGGATGGGAGCAGCACATGTCAGAATGGGGGCGCAGGATGGAGCAGCACATGACAGGATGGAGACGCAGGATGGAGCAGCACATGACAGGATGGGAACGCAGGATGTTATGATCAGGTGGCCTTGGAGCAGCATGAAATGACCTTCACTGGAGCAGTGGTAACTTTACTGGCCGCAACCCCTGATCCTATCACCGCAACTAGAAGTAGCCGTGGGGTGTGCCTAACCAGACCTAGACACCTCGACACAGCCTAAGGACTAAATATCCCTAAAGATGGAAATAGGAAAACTCTCTTGCCTCAGAGTAGACCCCCAAAGGATAGGTAGCCCCCCACAAATAATGACTGTGAGTAGGAGAGGAAAAGACACACGCAGACAGAAAACAGGGATAAGCAAAGGAGGCCACTTCTACCTAGATATGATAGGATAGTACAGGATACTATGCGGTCAGCATAAAACACTACAAAATATCAACAGCAGAAAAATACAAAAACTCCACCACCTAACTAAAGATGTGGAGAGTATATCTGCGACTCCAGCGAGTCCAACTAGACTGAGAAAAACATCAGGCACAGTCTAGCAGGAACAAAATAGAAACAAGATAAGCACAGAAAATAAACACACAGCAGTGTGTCTAAAAAAATGAAGAAAACACTTATCTTAGCTGAATTGGCAGCAAGCAGGAGGGGCCAGGCAGAGGACCAACAATTCCAAAGGAACATTGACTACTGGCAAGGACTAATGAGTCCTGCACAGCTAAATACCCCAGTCTGAATTGCAAGTAGCAGAAACACCTGTCCAAGACTGCTGCTCAGGAATAACTGCATTACCGTCAGCAACCACTGGAGGGAGCCCAAGAGCAGTATTCACAACAGTACCCTTCCCCCTTGAGGAGGGGTCACCGAACCCTCACCAGAGCCCCCAGGCCGGTCAGGACGAGCAAGATGAAAGGCACGAACCAAATCAGCGGCATGGACATCAGAGGCCGAAACCCAAGAATTATCCTCCTGGCCATAACCCTTCTATTTGACAAGGTACTGAAGCTTCCGCCTCGAAAAACGAGAATCCAAAATCTTCTCAACCACATATTCCAACTCCCCATCGACCAACACAGGGGCCGGAGGATCAAAAGAGGGAAAAACGGGCTCCACATATTTCCGCAACAAAGATCTATGGAAGACATTATGGATAGCAAAAGAGGCCGGAAGTGCCAGACGAAAAGACACCGGATTAATAATCTCAGAAATCCTATAAGGACCAATAAACCGAGGCTTAAACTTAGGAGAAGAAACCTTCATAGGAACATGACGGGAAGATAACCAAACCAGATCCCCAACCCGAAGCCGGGAACCAACACAGCGACGTCGGTTAGCAAAACATTGAGCCTCCTCCTGAGACAACACCAAATTGTCCACCACCTGAGCCCAAATCTGCTGCAACCTGTCAACCACAGAATCCACACCAGGAAAGTCAGAAGACTCAACCTGTCCAGAAGAAAAACGAGGATGAAAACCAAAATTACAAAAAAAGGCGAAACCAAAGTAGCCGAAATAGCCCGATTATTAAGGGCAAACTCGGCCAATGGCAAAAAAGCCACCCAATCATCCTGATCAGCAGGCACAAAGCATCTCAAATAAGTCTCCAAAGTCTGATTAGTACGCTCGGTCTGGCCATTTGTCTGAGGATGAAATGCAGAAGAAAAAGACAAATCAATGCCCAGCCTAGCACAAAAGGCCTGCCAAAACCTAGAAACAAACTGGGAACCTCTGTCGGACACAATATTCTCAGGAATACCATGTGTTATGGCTGGCAATCAGGCAACACAGCGTGCAGTAATCAGCGCACATACAGAGATCTGGCAATAACCAAAAACAATAGGACGAGCTCTGAGACGTGGAATCTCTGTAGACTGCAGTACCTGATCTATCCTCACACAACTATAAGCAGCAGTGGATTGCGCCTATCACTACCTATGCAACTCGGCACTGCCTGAGGAGCTGACTAGCCTGAAGATAGAAATACAAGAAATACCCTTTCTGAACAAAGCCGCTAGTGCAGATTCATTCCACAGAGTGAGTACTGACCACTTCCTAAATTTCTGACAATATACTTCTACATCATCCTGACCCTGGCATAAAGCCAGCAGATTTTTCTCAGCCTGATCCACTGAATTAGGCTCATCGTAAAGCAATCCCAGCGCCTGGAAAAATGCATCAACATTACTCAATGCAGAATCTCCTGGTGCAAGAGAAAACGCCCAGTCCTGTGGGTCGCCGCGCAAAAAAGAAATAATAATCAAAACCTGTTGAATAGGATTACCAGAAGAATGAGGTTTCAAGGCCAAAAATAGCTTACAATTATTTCTGAAGCTCAGGAACTTAGTTCTGTCACCAAAAAACAAATCAGGAATCGGAATTCTTGGTTCTAGCATCGATTTCTGATCAATAGTATCTTGAATCTTTTGTACATTTACAACGAGATTATCCATTGAGGAGCACAGAGCCTGAATATCCATGTCCACAGCTGTGTCCTGAAGCACTCTAATGTCTAGGGGAAAAAAAAGACTGAAGACAGAGCTAAGAAAAAAAAATGATGTCAGGATTTCTTTTTTCCCTCTATTGGGAATCATTGGGTGGCTCCTTGTACTGTTATGGCTGGCAATCAGGCAACACAGCGTGCAGTAATCAGCGCACATACAGAGATCTGGCAATAACCAAAAACAATAGGACGAGCTCTGAGACGTGGAATCTCTGTAGACTGCAGTACCTGATCTATCCTCACACAACTATAAGCAGCAGTGGATTGCGCCTATCACTACCTATGCAACTCGGCACTGCCTGAGGAGCTGACTAGCCTGAAGATAGAAATACAAGCCTGACTTACCTCAGAGAAATACCCCAAAGGAATAGGCAGCCCCCCACATATAATGACTGTTAGCAAGATGAAAAGACAAACGTAGGAATGAAATAGATTCAGCAAAGTGAGGCCCGATATTCTAGACAGAGCGAGGATAGCAAAGAGAACTATGCAGTCTACAAAAAACCCTAAAACGAAAACCACGCAAAGGGGCAAAAAGACCCACCGTGCCGAACTAACAGCACGGCGGTGCACCCCTTTGCTTCTCAGAGCTTCCAGCAAAAGTTAATAGCAAGCTGGACAGAAAAAACAGAAAACAAACTAGAAGCACTTATCTAGCAGAGCAGCAGGCCCAAGGAAAGATGCAGTAGCTCAGATCCAACACTGGAACATTGACAAGGAGCAAGGAAGACAGACTCAGGTGGAGCTAAATAGCAAGGCAGCCAACGAGCTCACCAAAACACCTGAGGGAGGAAGCCCATAGACTGCAATACCACTTGTGACCACAGAAGTGAACTCAGCCACAGAATTCACAACAGTACCCCCCCCTTGAGGAGGGGTCACCGAACCCTCACCAGAACCCCCAGGCCGACCAGGATGAGCCACATGAAAGGCACGAACAAGATCTGGGGCATGGACATCAGAGGCAAAAACCCAGGAATTATCTTCCTGAGCATAACCCTTCCATTTGACCAGATACTGGAGTTTCCGTCTAGAGACACGAGAATCCAAAATCTTCTCCACAATATACTCCAATTCCCCCTCCACCAAAACAGGGGCAGGAGGCTCCACAGATGGAACCATAGGTGCCACGTATCTCCTCAACAACGACCTATGGAATACATTATGTATGGAAAAGGAGTCTGGGAGGGTCAGACGAAAAGACACCGGATTGAGAATCTCAGAAATCCTATACGGACCAATAAAACGAGGTTTAAATTTAGGAGAGGAAACCTTCATAGGAATATGACGAGAAGATAACCAAACCAGATCCCCAACACGAAGTCGGGGTCCCACACGGCGTCTGCGATTAGCGAAAAGCTGAGCCTTCTCCTGGGACAAGGTCAAATTGTCCACTACCTGAGTCCAGATCTGCTGCAACCTGTCCACCACAGAATCCACACCAGGACAGTCCGAAGACTCAACCTGTCCTGAAGAGAAACGAGGATGGAACCCAGAATTGCAGAAAAATGGAGAGACCAAGGTAGCCGAGCTGGCCCGATTATTAAGGGCGAACTCAGCCAACGGCAAAAATGACACCCAATCATCCTGGTCAGCGGAAAACCATTCTGACTTGCTTCACATGAGACTCCCAATCATCTGAGAAGATCAAAATGTCATCCAAGTAAACAATCAAGAATTTATCCAGATACTCACGGAAAATGTCATGCATAAAAGACTGAAAAACAGATGGAGCATTGGCAAGTCCGAACGGCATCACCAGATACTCAAAATGACCCTCGGGCGTATTAAATGCCGTTTTCCATTCATCTCCCTGCCTGATTCTCACCAGATTATACGCACCACGAAGATCAATCTTAGTAAACCAACTAGCCCCCTTAATCCGAGCAAACAAGTCAGAAATCAATGGCAAGGGATACTGAAACTTATCAGTGATCTTATTAAGAAGGCGGTAATCAATACACGGTCTTAGCGAACCATCCTTCTTGGCTACAAAAAAGAACCCTGCTCCCAATGGTGACGACGATGGGCGAATATGTCCCTTCTCCAGGGACTCCTTCACATAACTGCGCATAGCGGTGTGTTCAGGTACGGACAAATTAAATAAACGACCCTTAGGGAATTTACTACCAGGAATCAAATCGATAGCACAATCACAATTCCTATGCGGAGGTAGGGCATCAGACTTGGACTCTTCAAATACATCCTGAAAGTCCGACAAGAACTCTGGGATGTCAGAAGGAATGGATGACGAAATAGACAAAAATGGAACATCACCATGTACTCCCTGACAACCCCAGCTGGTTACCGACATAGAGTTCCAATCCAATACTGGATTATGGGTTTGTAGCCATGGCAACCCCAACACGACCACATCATGCAAATTATGCAGTACCAGAAAGCGAATAACTTCCTGATGTGCAGGAGCCATGCACATGGTCAGCTGGGCCCAGTACTGAGGCTTATTCTTGGCCAAAGGTGTAGCATCAATTCCTCTCAACGGAATAGGACACCGCAAAGGCTCCAAGAAAAATCCACAACGTTTAGCATAATCCAAATCCATCAGATTCAGGGCAGCGCCTGAATCCACAAACGCCATGACAGAATACGATGACAAAGAGCACATTAAGGTAATGGACAAAAGGAATTTGGACTGTACAGTACCAATAACGGCAGAGCTATCGAACCGCCTAGTGCGTTTAGGACAATTAGAAATAGCATGAGTAGAATCACCACAATAGAAACACAGTCTGTTCAGACGTCTGTGTTCTTGCCGTTCTACTTTAGTCATAGTCCTGTCGCACTGCATAGGCTCAGGTTTACTCTCAGACAATACCGCCAGATGGTGCACAGATTTACGCTCGCGCAAGCGACGACCGATCTGAATGGCCAAGGACATAGACTCATTCAAACCAGCAGGCATAGGAAATCCCACCATTACATCCTTAAGAGCTTCAGAGAGACCCTTTCTGAACAAAGCCGCTAGTGCAGATTCATTCCACAGAGTGAGTACTGACCACTTCCTAAATTTCTGACAATATACTTCTACATCATCCTGACCCTGGCATAAAGCCAGCAGATTTTTCTCAGCCTGATCCACTGAATTAGGCTCATCGTAAAGCAATCCCAGCGCCTGGAAAAATGCATCAACATTACTCAATGCAGAATCTCCTGGTGCAAGAGAAAACGCCCAGTCCTGTGGGTCGCCGCGCAAAAAATAAATAATAATCAAAACCTGTTGAATAGGATTACCAGAAGAATGAGGTTTCAAGGCCAAAAATAGCTTACAATTATTTCTGAAGCTCAGGAACTTAGTTCTGTCACCAAAAAACAAATCAGGAATCGGAATTCTTGGTTCTAGCATCGATTTCTGATCAATAGTATCTTGAATCTTTTGTACATTTACAACGAGATTATCCATTGAGGAGCACAGAGCCTGAATATCCATGTCCACAGCTGTGTCCTGAAGCACTCTAATGTCTAGGGGAAAAAAAAGACTGAAGACAGAGCTAAGAAAAAAAAATGATGTCAGGATTTCTTTTTTCCCTCTATTGGGAATCATTGGGTGGCTCCTTGTACTGTTATGGCTGGCAATCAGGCAACACAGCGTGCAGTAATCAGCGCACATACAGAGATCTGGCAATAACCAAAAACAATAGGACGAGCTCTGAGACGTGGAATCTCTGTAGACTGCAGTACCTGATCTATCCTCACACAACTATAAGCAGCAGTGGATTGCGCCTATCACTACCTATGCAACTCGGCACTGCCTGAGGAGCTGACTAGCCTGAAGATAGAAATACAAGCCTGACTTACCTCAGAGAAATACCCCAAAGGAATAGGCAGCCCCCCACATATAATGACTGTTAGCAAGATGAAAAGACAAACGTAGGAATGAAATAGATTCAGCAAAGTGAGGCCCAATATTCTAGACAGAGCGAGGATAGCAAAGAGAACTATGCAGTCTACAAAAAACCCTAAAACGAAAACCACGCAAAGGGGCAAAAAGACCCACCGTGCCGAACTAACAGCACGGCGGTGCACCCCTTTGCTTCTCAGAGCTTCCAGCAAAAGTTAATAGCAAGCTGGACAGAAAAAACAGAAAACAAACTAGAAGCACTTATCTAGCAGAGCAGCAGGCCCAAGGAAAGATGCAGTAGCTCAGATCCAACACTGGAACATTGACAAGGAGCAAGGAAGACAGACTCAGGTGGAGCTAAATAGCAAGGCAGCCAACGAGCTCACCAAAACACCTGAGGGAGGAAGCCCAGAGACTGCAATACCACTTGTGACCACAGAAGTGAACTCAGCCACAGAATTCACAACAGTACCCCCCCCTTGATCTCCTGGTGCACCCCTTTGCTTCTCAGAGCTTCCAGCAAAAGTTAATAGCAAGCTGGACAGAAAAAACAGAAAACAAACTAGAAGCACTTATCTAGCAGAGCAGCAGGCCCAAGGAAAGATGCAGTAGCTCAGATCCAACACTGGAACATTGACAAGGAGCAAGGAAGACAGACTCAGGTGGAGCTAAATAGCAAGGCAGCCAACGAGCTCACCAAAACACCTGAGGGAGGAAGCCCAGAGACTGCAATACCACTTGTGACCACAGAAGTGAACTCAGCCACAGAATTCACAACAACCATGCAAACGGACCACATGCTGAAAAAACAACGGAACCAAATCAGAAGAAGAAGGCAATTTAGGCAAAGGCACCAAATGAACCATCTTAGAGAATCGGTCACAAACAACCCAGATGACCGACATCCTCTGGGAAACAGGAAGATTGGAAATAAAATCCATAGAAATATGCGTCCAAGGCCTCTCAGGGACCGGCAATGGCAAAAGCAACCCACTAGCACGGGAGTAACAAGGCTTGGCCCGCGCACAAGTCCCACAGGACTGCACAAAAGACCGCACATCACGCGATAAAGAAGGCCACCAAAATGACCTATCAACCAAGTCTCTGGTACCAAAAATGCCAGGATGACCAGCCAACACAGAACAGTGAACCCCAGAAATCACTCTACTAGTCCATCTGTCAGGAACAAACAGCTTCCCCACAGGACAACGATCAGGTTTGTCAGCCTGAAATTTCTGAAGAACCCGTCGTAAATCAGGAGAAACGGCAGAAAGGACCACCCCTTCCTTCAAAATACCGACTGGTTCCAAGACCTCAGGAGAATCAGGCAAAAAACTCCTAGAGAGGGCATCAGCCTTAATATTCTTAGAACCCGGAAGGTACGAGACCATGAAATCAAAACGAGAAAAAAACAAGGACCATCGAGCCTGTCTAGGATTCAACCGTTTGGCAGACTCGAGGTAAATCAGATTCTTATGATCGGTCAAGACCACAATACGATGCTTAGCTCCCTCAAGCCAATGTCGCCACTCCTCAAACGCCCACTTCATAGCCAACAACTCCCGATTGCCGACATCATAATTGCGTTCAGCAGGCGAAAACTTACGGGAAAAGAAGGCACACGGTTTCATCAAGGAACCAACAGGATCCCTCTTAGACAAAACGGCCCCTGCCCCAATCTCAGAAGCGTCAACCTCAAACTGAAACGGAAGAGAAACATCCGGTTGGCGCAACACCGGAGCAGAAGTAAATCGACGTTTAAGCTCCTGAAAGGCAGAGACAGCCGCAGGGGACCAATTCGCCACATCAGCGCCCTTCTTCGTCAAATCAGTCAAGGGTTTAACCACGCTGGAAAAATTAGCAATGAAATGGCGATAAAAATTAGCAAAACCCAAAAATTTCTGAAGACTCTTCACGGATGTGGGCTGAATCCAATCATGAATGGCCTGAACCTTAACCGGATCCATCTCTATAGACGAGGGAGAAAAAATAAAGCCCAAAAAGGAAACCTTCTGCACCCCAAAAAGACACTTAGACCGTTTCACAAACAAGGCATTGTCACGAAGGATCTGAAATACCATCCTGACCTGCTGCACATGAGACTCCCAATCATCGGAAAAAATCAAAATATCGTCCAAATATACAATCAGGAATTTATCAAGATAATCCCGGAAGATATCATGCATGAAGGACTGAAAAACAGATGGAGCATTAGAGAGTCCGAATGGCATCACAAGGTATTCAAAATGGCCCTCGGGCGTGTTAAACGCAGTTTTCCATTCATCACCCTGCTTAATACGAACAAGATTATAAGCCCCTCGAAGGTCAATTTTAGTAAACCAACTAGCTCCCTTAATCCTAGCAAACAAATCGGAAAGCAAAGGTAAAGGATATTGAAACTTGACCGTGATCTTATTCAAGAGGCGATAATCAATACAGGGTCTTAAGGAACCATCTGTTTTAGCAACAAAAAGAACCCCGCTCCCAACGGTGAAGAAGATGGCCGAATATGCCCTTTCTCCAAAGACTCCTTAATATAGCTCCGCATGGCGGTATGTTCAGGTACAGACAGGTTGAAAAGTCGGCCCTTAGGAAACTTACAGCCTGGAATCAAGTCAATAGCACAATCGCAGTTCCTGTGTGGTGGAAGGAAACTGGACTTGGGCTCATCGAATACATCCTGAAAATTAGACAAAAACTCCGGAATTTCAGAAGAGGGAGAAGGGGCGATAGACATCAGAGGAACATCATTATGAACCCCCTGACAACCCCAACTAGTCACAGACATGGACTTCCAATCCAAAACAGGATTATGTACTTGCAACCATGGAAAACCCAGCACGATAGCATCATGCAAATTATGCAACACCAGAAATCGACAATCTTCCTGATGGGCTGGCGCCATGCGCATGGTCACCTGTGTCCAAAACTGGGGCTTATTTTTAGCCAAGGGTGTAGCATCAATGCCCCTTAAAGGAATAGGGTTCTGCAAAGGCTGCAAGGGAAAACCACAACGCCTGGCAAACTCAAAGTCCATTAAGTTCAAGGCGGTGCCTGAATCCACAAACGCCATGACAGAAAATGATGACAATGAACAGATCAAGGACACAGATAACAGAAATTTAGGTTGTACAGTACTGATGGTAAATGAACTGGCGATCCTCTTGGTCCGCTTAGGGCAGACAGAAATGACATGGGAAGCGTCGCCACAATAATAACACAACCTATTCTGACATCTGAAACCTTGTCGTTCCGTTCTAGACAGAATCCTATCACACTGCATTGGCTCAGGAATTTGCTCTGAGGATAACGCCATAGCGCGCACAGTTCTGCGCTCCCGCAAGCGCCGATCAATCTGAATGGCCAGAGACATAGAATCACTCAGATTGGAGTGTGTGGGAAACCCCACCATAACATCTTTAACGGATTCAGAAAGACCCTTTCTGAAAATTGCCGCCAAAGCATCATTATTTCATTTAGTCAATACAGACCTTTTTCTGAATTTCTGACAATACAATTCTGCCGCCTCTTGACCCTGAGACAGGGCCAACAAGGTCTTCCCAGCTTGATCCACCGAATTAGGTTCATCATACAGTAATCCCAACGCCTGAAAGAAGGAGTCTACAATAAACAAAGCAGGATCCCCAGATTCCAGGGAAAATGCCCAATCCTGTGGATCACCACGCAGCAGGGAAATGATGATTTTAACTTGTTGAATGGAATCACCGGAGGATCGAGGTTTCAATGCAAAAAACAGTTTACAGTTGTTTTTAAAACTCAAAAATTTGGACCTGTCACCAAAAAACAAATCAGGAGTAGGTATCTTCGGTTCTAAAGCAGGAGTCTGAACAATGTAATCAGAAATACCATGTACTCTAGCAGCAAGCTGGTCTACACGAGAAGCTAATTCCTGAACACTCATGCTAGCACAAGGCTCTTCAACCACCCAGAGATAAAGAAGGAGGATAAGACAAAACAAACTGAAGAAAAAAAAATGGCTCAAGATCTTTCCTCCCTTCTTCTGAGATGCAATTAACTCATTGTTGGCCAGTAGTACTGTTATGATCAGGTGGCCTTGGAGCAGCATGAAATGATCTTCGCTGGAGCAGTGGTAACTTTACTGACCGCAACCCCTGATCCTATCACCGCAACTAGAAGTAGCCGTGGGGTGTGCCTAACCAGACCTAGACACCTCGACTCAGCCTAAGGACTAAATATCCCTAAAGATGGAAATAGGAAAACTCTCTTGCCTCAGAGTAGACCCCCAAAGGATAGGTAGCCCCCCACAAATAATGACTGTGAGTAGGAGAGGAAAAGACACACGCAGACAGAAAACAGGGATAAGCAAAGGAGGCCACTTCTACCTAGATAGGAAAGGATAGTACAGGATACTATGCGGTCAGCTTAAAACACTACAAAATATCCACAGCAGAAAAATACAAAAACTCCACCACCTAACTAAAGATGTGGAGAGTATATCTGCGACTCCAGCGAGTCCAACTAGACTGAGAAAAACATCAGGCACAGTCTAGCAGGAACAAAATAGAAACAAGATAAGCACAGAAAATAAACACACAGCAGTGTGTCTAAAAAAATGAAGAAAACACTTATCTTAGCTGAATTGGCAGCAAGCAGGAGGGGCCAGGCAGAGGATCAACACTTCCAAAGGAACATTGACTACTGGCAAGGACTAATGAGTCCTGCACAGCTAAATACCCCAGTCCGAATTGCAATTAGCAGAAACACCTGTCCAAGACTGCTGCTCAGGAATAACTGCATTACCATCAACAACCACTGGAGGGAGCCCAAGAGAAGTATTCACAACAGTACCCCCCCCCTTGAGGAGGGGTCACCGAACCCTCACCAGAGCCCCCAGGCCGGTCAGGACGAGCAAGATGAAAGGCATGAACCAAATCAGCGGCATGAACATCAGAGGCCGAAACCCAAGAATTATCCTCCTGGCCATAACCCTTCCATTTGACAAGGTACTGAAGCTTCCGCCTCGAAAAACGAGAATCCAAAATCTTCTCAACCACATATTCCAACTCCCCATCGACCAACACAGGGGCCGGAGGATCAAAAGAGGGAACAACGGGCTCCACATATTTCCGCAACAAAGATTTATGGAAGACATTATGGATAGCAAAAGAGGCCGGAAGCACCAGACGAAAAGACACCGGATTAATAATCTCAGAAATCCTATAAGGACCAATAAACCGAGGCTTAAACTTAGGAGAAGAAACCTTCATAGGAACATGACGAGAAGATAACCAAACCATATCCCCAACCCGAAGCCGGGAACCAACACAGCGACGTCGGTTAGCAAAACATTGAGCCTCCTCCTGAGACAACACCAAATTGTCCACCACCTGAGCCCAAATCTGCTGCAACCTGTCAACCACAGAATCCACACCAGAAAAGTCAGAAGACTCAACCTGCCCAGAAGAAAAACGAGGATGAAAACCAAAATTACAAAAAAAGGCGAAACCAAAGTAGCCGAACTAGCCCGATTATTAAGGGCAAACTCGGCCAATGGCAAAAAAGCCACCCAATCATCCTGATCAGCAGACACAAAGCATCTCAAATAAGTCTCCAAAGTCTGATTAGTACGCTCGGTCTGGCCATTTGTCTGAGGATGAAATGCAGAGAAAAAGACAAATCAATGCCCAGCCTAGCACAAAAGGCCCGCCAAAACCTAGAAACAAACTGGGAACCTCTGTCGGACACAATATTCTCAGGAATACCATGCAAACGGACCACATGCTGAAAAAACAACGGAACCAAATCAGAAGAAGAAGGCAATTTAGGCAAAGGCACCAAATGAACCATCTTAGAGAATCGGTCACAAACAACCCAGATAACCAACATCCTCTGGGAAACAGGAAGATCGGAAATAAAATCCATAGAAATATGCGTCCAGGGACTGTACAAAAAATCGCCCATCACGCGATAAAGAAGGCCACCAAAATGACCTACCAACCAAGTCTCTGGTACCAAAAATGCCAGGATGACCAGCCAACACAGAACAGTGAACCTCAGAAATCACTCTACTAGTCCATCTGTCAGGAACAAACAGCTTTCCCACAGGACAACGATCAGGTTTGTCAGCCTGAAATTTCTGAAGAACCCATCGTAAATCAGGAGAAACGGCAGAAAGGACCACCCCTTCCTTCAAAATACCGACTGGTTCCAAGACCTCAGGAGAATCAGGCAAAAAACTCCTAGAGAGGGCATCAGCCTTAATATTCTTAGAACCCGGAAGGTACGAGACCACGAAATCAAAACGAGAAAAAAACAAGGACCATCGAGCCTGTCTTGGATTCAACCGTTTGGCACACTCGAGGTAAATCAGATTCTTATGATCGGTCAAGACCACAATACGGTGCTTAGCTCCCACAAGCCAATGTCGCCACACCTCAAACGCCCACTTCATAGCCAACAACTCCCGATTGTCGACATCATAATTGCGTTCAGCAGGCGAAAACTTACGGGAAAAGAAGGCACACGGTTTCATCAAGGAACCAACAGGATCCCTCTTAGACAAAACGGTCCCTGCCCCAATCTCAGAAGCGTCAACCTCAACCTGAAACGGAAGAGAAACATCCGGTTGGCGCAACACCGGAGCAGAAGTAAATCGACGTTTAAGCTCCTGAAAGGCAGAGACAGCCGCAGGGGACCAATTCGCCACATCAGTGCCCTTCTTCGTCAAATCAGTCAAGGGTTTAACCACGCTGGAAAAATTAGCAATGAAACGGTGATAAAAATTAGCAAAACCCAAAAATTTCTGAAGGCTCTTCACGGATGTGGGCTGAATCCAATCATGAATGGCCTGAACCTTAACCGGATCCATCTCTATAGACGAGGGAGCAAAAATAAAGCCCAAAAAGGAAACCTTCTGCACCCCAAAAAGACACTTAGACCCTTTCACAAACAAGGCATTGTCACGAAGGATCTGAAATACCATCCTGACCTGCTGCACATGAGACTCCCAATCATCGGAAAAAATCAAAATATCGTCCAAATATACAATCAGGAATTTATCAAGATAATCCCGGAAGATATCATGCATGAAGGACTGAAAAACAGATGGAGCATTAGAGAGTCCGAATGGCATCACAAGGTATTCAAAATGGCCCTCGGGCGTGTTAAACGCAGTTTTCCATTCATCACCCTGCTTAATACGAACAAGATTATAAGCCCCCGAAGGTCAATTTTAGTAAACCAACTAGCTCCCTTAATCCTAGCAAACAAATTGGAAAGCAAAGGTAAAGGATATTGAAACTTGACCGTGATCTTATTCAAGAGGCGATAATCAATACAGGGTCTTAAGGAACCATCTTTTTTAGCAACAAAAAAGAACCCCGCTCCCAACGGTGAAGAAGATGGCCGAATATGCCCTTTCTCCAAAGACTCCTTAATATAGCTCCGCATGGCGGTATGTTCAGGTACAGACAGGTTGAAAAGTCGGCCCTTAGGAAACTTACAGCCTGGAATCAAGTCAATAGCACAATCGCAGTCCCTGTGTGGTGGAAGGAAACTGGACTTAGGCTCATCGAATACATCCTGAAAATTAGACAAAAACTCCGGAATTTCAGAAGAGGGAGAAGGGGCGATAGACATCAGAGGAACATCATTATGAACCCCCTGACAACCCCAACTAGTCACAGACATGGACTTCCAATCCAAAACAGGATTATGTACTTGCAACCATGGAAAACCCAGCACGATAGCATCATGCAAATTATGCAACACCAGAAATCGACAATCTTCCTGATGGGCTGGCGCCATGCGCATGGTCACCTGTGTCCAAAACTGGGGCTTATTTTTAGCCAAGGGTGTAGTATCAATGCCCCTTAAAGGAATAGGGTTCTGCAAAGGCTGCAAGGGAAAACCACAACGCCTGGCAAACTCAAAGTCCATTAAGTTCAAGGCGGTGCCTGAATCCACAAACGCCATGACAGAAAATGATGACAATGAAAAGATCAAGGACACAGATAACAGAAATTTAGGTTGTACAGTACTGATGGTAAATGAACTGGCGATCCTCTTGGTCCGCTTAGGGCAGACAGAAATGACATGGGAAGCGTCGCCACAATAATAACACAACCTATTCTGATGTCTGAAACCTTGTCGTTCCGTTCTAGACAGAATCCTATCACACTGCATTGGCTCAGGAATTTGCTCTGAGGATAACGCCATAGCGCGCACAGTTCTGCGCTCCCGCAAGCGCCGATCAATCTGAATGGCCAGAGACATAGAATCACTCAGATTGGAGGGTGTGGGAAACCCCACCATAACATCTTTAACGGATTCAGAAAGACTCTTTCTGAAAATTGCCGCCAAAGCATCATTATTTCATTTAGTCAATACAGACCATTTTCTGAATTTCTGACAATACAATTCTGCCGCCTCTTGACCCTGAGACAGGGCCAACAAGGTCTTCTCAGCTTGATCCACCGAATTAGGTTCATCATACAGTAATCCTAACGCCTGAAAGAAGGAGTCTACATTAAGCAAAGCAGGATCCCCAGATTCCAGGGAAAATGCCCAATCCTGTGGATCACCACGCAGCAGGGAAATGATGATTTTAACTTGTTGAAAGGAATCACCGGAGGATCGAGGTTTCAATGCAAAAAACAGTTTACAGTTGTTTTTAAAACTCAAAAATTTGGACCTGTCACAAAAAAACAAATCAGGAGTAGGTATCTTCGGTTCTAAAGCAGGAGTCTGAACAATGTAATCAGAAATACCCTGTACTCTAGCAGCAAGCTGGTCTACACGAGAAGCTAATTCCTGAACACTCATGCTAGCACAAGGCTCTTCAGCCAACCAGAGATAAAAAGGGAGGATAAGACAAAACAGACTGAAGAAAAAAAAATGGCTCAAGATCTTTCCTCCCTTCTTCTGAGATGCAATTAACTCATTGTTGGCCAGTAGTACTGTTATGATCAGGTGGCCTTGGAGCAGCATGAAATGACCTTCGCTGGAGCAGTGGTAACTTTACTGACCGCAACCCCTGATCCTAACACCACAACTAGAAGTAGCCATGGGGTGTGCCTAACCAGACCTAGACACCTCGACACAGCCTAAGGTCTAAATATCCCTAAAGATGGAAATAGGAAAACTCTCTTGCCTCAGAGAAGACCCCCAAAGGATAGGTAGCCCCCCACAAATAATGACTGTGAGTAGGAGAGGAAAAGACACACGCAGACAGAAAACAGGGATAAGCAAAGGAGGCCACTTCTACCTAGATAGGAAAGGATAGTACAGGATACTATGCGGTCAGCATAAAACACTACAAAATATCCACAGCAGAAAAATACAAAAACTCCACCACCTAACTAAAGATGTGGAGAGTATATCTGCGACTCCAGCGAGTCCAACTAGACTGAGAAAAACATCAGGCACAGTCTAGCAGGAACAAAATAGAAACAAGATAAGCACAGAAAATAAACACACAGCAGTGTGTCTAAAAAAATGAAGAAAACACTTATCTTAGCTGAATTAGCAGCAAGCAGGAGGGGCCAGGCAGAGGACCAACACTTCCAAAGGAACATTGACTACTGGCAAGGACTAATGAGTCCTGCACAGCTAAATACCCCAGTCCGAATTGCAATTCACAGAAACACCTGTCCAAGACTGCTGCTCAGGAATAACTGCATTACCATCAACAACCACCGGAGGGAGCCCAAGAGCAGTATTCACAACAGCAGGATGGAGCAGCACATGACAGGATGGGGACGCAGGACGGAGCAGCACATGACAGGATGGGAAAAATATGTCACGGCACTCAAAATGTATATGCTTGAAAAAAATTCTTTTATTGAAGATGCAATAAACTTTGGAGTGTGAGGAGGCAGCTGTGGCACATTTATCATGAGTACTGGTTAGTATTATACATACGTTTTGCACTATGCACTATGCACTTTCTACTACCTGTTTAAAGCTACTTTGTGTGGAGGATATGTGCAATATATGAAAGGCCATTTATATTTACTCTTTTTTGGCATATATATTGGTGTGCTCTTTTCCTCACTAATGTGTTATGAAAGGCAATTCAGAATCACAATGGACATGGAGGTCAGAGCACATACAGTGAACTGACAATAACCCAAAATAATAGAACGAGCTCTGAGACGTGGGAACTCTGCAGACCGCAATCCCTAAGCCTATCAAACCACACTAAAGGTAGCCGTGGAGCGCTCCTGACCAGAACCTAGGCGCCTCGTCACAGCCTGAGAAACTAGCTAATCCTGAAGATAGAAAAATAAGCCTACCTTGCCTCAGAGAAATTCCACAAAGGAAAAGGCAGCCCCCCACATATAATGACTGTGAGTAAGATGAAAACACAAACATAGAGATGAAACAGATTTAGCAAAGTGAGGCCCGACTAGCTGAACAGAACGAGGATAGGGAAGATAACTTTGCGGTCAGCACAAAAAACTATAAAAAACCACGCAGAGGGGACAAAAAGACCCTCCGCACCGACTAACGGTACGGAGGTGGTCCCTCTGCGTCTCAGAGCTTCCAGCAGGCGAGAAAAACCAATAAAGCAAGCTGGACAGAAAAATAGCAACAAAATAACATAAGCAAAACTTAGCTTTGCAGAGCAGCAGGCCACAGGAATGATCCAGGGAAAAAACAAGTCCCACACTGAAACATTGACAGGAAGCATAGATCAAAGCATCAGGTGGAGTTAAGTAGAGAAGAAACTAACGAGCTCACCAGATCACCTGAGGGAGGAAACTCAGAAGCTGCAGTACCACTTTCCTCCACAAACGGAAGATCCCAGAGAGAATCAGCCGAAGTAACACTTGTGACCACAGGAGTGAACTCTGCCACAGAATTCACAACAGTACCCCCCCCCTTGAGGAGGAGTCACCGAACCCTCACCAGAGCCCCCAGGCCGACCAGGATGAGCCACATGAAAGGCACGAACAAGATCGGGAGCATGGACATCAGAGGCAAAAACCCAGGAATTATCCTCCTGAGCATAACCCTTCCATTTAACCAGATACGGGAGTTTCCATCTTGAAACACGAGAATCCAAAATCTTCTCCACAATATACTCCAATTCCCCCTCCACCAAAACCGGGGCAGGAGGCTCAACAGATGGAACCATAGGTGCCACGTATCTCCGCAACAATGACCTATGGAATACGTTATGTATGGAAAAAGAATCTGGAAGGGTCAGACGAAAAGACACAGGATTAAGAACCTCAGAAATCCTATACGGACCAATAAAACGAGGTTTAAACTTAGGAGAGGAAACCTTCATAGGAATATGATGAGAAGATAACCAAACCAGATCCCCAACACGAAGTCGGGGACCCACACGGCGTCTGCGATTAGCGAAAAGTTGAGCCTTCTCCTGGGACAAGGTCAAATTGTCCACTACCTGAGTCCAAATCTGCTGCAACCTGTCCACCACAGTATCCACACCAGGACAGTCCGTAGACTCAACCTGCCCTGAAGAGAAACGAGGATGGAACCCAGAGTTGCAGAAAAACGGTGAAACCAAGGTAGCCGAGCTGGCCCGATTATTAAGGGCGAACTCAGCCAAAGGCAAAAAGGACACCCAGTCATCCTGATCAGCAGAAACAAAGCACCTCAGATATGTTTCCAAGGTCTGATTGGTTCGCTCGGTCTGGCCATTAGTCTGAGGATGGAAAGCCGAGGAAAAAGACAAGTCAATGCCCATCCTACCACAAAAGGCTCGCCAAAACCTCGAAACAAACTGGGAACCTCTGTCAGAAACAATATTCTCTGGAATGCCATGCAAACGAACCACATGCTGGAAGAACAAAGGCACCAAATCAGAGGAGGAAGGCAATTTAGACAAGGGTACCAGATGGACCATCTTAGAAAAGCGATCACAGACCACCCAAATGACTGACATCTTTTGAGAAACGGGAAGGTCAGAAATAAAATCCATAGAGATATGTGTCCAAGGCCTCTTTGGGACCGGCAAGGGCAAAAGCAACCCACTGGCACGAGAACAGCAGGGCTTAGCCCGAGCACAAATCCCACAGGACTGCACAAAAGCACGCACATCCCGCGACAGAGACGGCCACCAAAAGGATCTAGCCACTAACTCTCTGGTACCAAAGATTCCAGGATGACCAGCCAACACCGAACAATGAAGTTCAGAGATAACTCTATTCGTCCACCTATCAGGGACAAACAGTTTCTCCGCTGGGCAACGATCAGGTTTATTAGCCTGAAATCTTTGCAGCACCCGCCGCAAATCAGGGGAGATGGCAGACACAATTACTCCTTCCTTGAGGATACCCGCCGGCTCAGATAAACCCGGAGAGTCGGGTACAAAACTCCTAGACAGAGCATCCGCCTTCACATTTTTAGAGCCCGGAAGGTACGAAATCACAAAGTCAAAACGGGCAAAAAACAACGACCAACGAGCTTGTCTAGGATTCAAGCGCTTGGCAGACTCGAGATAAGTCAAGTTCTTATGATCAGTCAATACCACCACGCGATGCTTAGCTCCTTCAAGCCAATGACGCCACTCCTCGAATGCCCACTTCATGGCCAGCAACTCTCGGTTGCCCACATCATAATTACGCTCAGCAGGCGAAAACTTCCTGGAAAAGAAAGCGCATGGTTTCATCACTGAGCAACCAGAACCTCTCTGCGACAAAACAGCCCCTGCTCCAATCTCAGAAGCATCAACCTCAACCTGGAACGGAAGAGAAACATCTGGTTGACACAACACATGGGCAGAAGAAAAACGATGCTTCAACTCTTGATAAGCTTCCACAGCAGCAGAAGACCAATTGACCACATCAGCACCCTTCTTGGTCAAATCGGTCAGTGGTTTAGCAATACTAGAAAAATTGCAGATGAAGCGACGATAAAAATTAGCAAAGCCCAGGAACTTTTGCAGACTTTTCAGAGATGTCGGCTGAGTCCAATCATGGATGGCTTGGACCTTAACAGGATCCATCTCGATAGTAGAAGGGGAAAAGATGAACCCCAAAAATGAAACCTTCTGCACACCAAAGAGACACTTTGATCCCTTCACAAACAAAGAATTAGCACGCAGGACCTGAAAAACCGTTCTGACCTGCTTCACATGAGACTCCCAATCATCCGAGAAGATCAAAATGTCATCCAAGTACACAATCAGGAATTTATCCAGGTACTCTCGGAAGATGTCATGCATAAAGGACTGAAACACTGATGGAGCATTGGCAAGTCCGAACGGCATCACGAGATACTCAAAATGACCCTCGGGCGTATTAAATGCAGTTTTCCATTCATCACCTTGCTTAATTCGCACCAGATTATACGCACCACGAAGATCTATCTTTGTGAACCAACTAGCCCCCTTAATCCGAGCAAACAGATCAGATAACAATGGCAAGGGGTACTGAAATTTAACCGTGATCTTATTAAGAAGGCGGTAATCTATACAAGGTCTCAGCGAACCATCCTTCTTGGCTACAAAAAAGAACCCTGCTCCTAATGGCGACGATGACGGGCGAATATGCCCCTTCTCCAGGGATTCCTTCACATAACTGCGCATAGCGGTGTGCTCAGGCACGGACAAATTAAACAATCGACCTTTTGGGAATTTACTACCAGGAATCAAATTGATAGCACAATCACAATCCCTATGCGGAGGTAGGGTATTGGACTTGGGCTCATCAAATACATCCCGGTAATCAGACAAGAACTCTGGGACCTCAGAAGGAGTGGATGACGAAATTGACAGAAATGGAACATCACCATGTACCCCCTGACAACCCCAGCTGGACACCGACATGGATTTCCAATCTAATACTGGATTATGGGCTTGTAGCCATGGCAACCCCAACACGACCACATCATGCAGATTATGCAACACCAGAAAGCGAATAACCTCCTGATGTGCAGGAGCCATGCACATGGTCAGCTGGGTCCAGTATTGAGGCTTATTCTTGGCCAAAGGCGTAGCATCAATTCCTCTCAATAGAATAGGACACTGCAAGGGCTCCAAGAAAAACCCACAACGCTTAGCATATTCCAAGTCCATCAAATTCAGGGCAGCGCCTGAATCCACAAATGCCATGACAGAATATGATGACAAAGAGCAGATCAAGGTAACGGACAGAAGAAATTTTGACTGTACAGTACCAATGGTGGCAGACCTAGCGAACCGCTTAGTGCGCTTAGGACAATCAGAGATAGCATGAGTGGAATCACCACAGTAGAAACACAGACCATTCAGACGTCTATGTTCTTGCCGTTCAACTCTGGTCAAGGTCCTATCACACTGCATAGGCTCAGGTTTAAGCTCAGGTAATACCGCCAAATGGTGCACAGGTTTACGCTCACGCAAGCGTCGACCGATCTGAATGGCCAAAGACATAGACTCATTCAAACCAGCAGGCATAGGAAATCCCACCATGACATCCTTAAGGGCTTCAGAGAGACCCTTTCTGAATATTGCTGCCAGCGCAGATTCATTCCATTGAGTGAGCACTGACCACTTTCTAAATTTCTGACAATATACCTCTATCTCATCCTGAGCCTGACAAAGAGCCAGCAAATTTTTTTCTGCCTGATCCACTGAATTAGGCTCATCGTACAGCAACCCAAGCACCAGGAAAAACGCATCGATATTACTCAATGCAGGATCTCCTGACGCAAGAGAAAACGCCCAGTCCTGAGGGTCGCCGCGCAAAAAAGAAATGACGAACCTAACCTGTTGAATTGGGTCACCAGAAGAGCGAGGTTTCAAAGCCAGAAATAGTTTACAATTATTTTTGAAACTCAGAAATTTAGTTCTATCTCCAAAAAATAAATCTGGAATAGGAATTCTCGGTTCAAGCAAAGAATTCTGGACCACAAAATCTTGAATATTTTGAACTCTTGCCGTGAGCTGATCCACACATGAAGACAGACCTTTAATGTCCATTGCTACACCTGTGTCCTGAACCACCCAAATGTCTAGGGGGAAAAAAAGACAAAACACAGTGCAAAGAAGAAAAAATGGTCTCAGAACTTCTTTTTTCCCTCTATTGAGAATCATTAGCACTTTTGGCTTCCTGTACTGTTATGAAAGGCAATTCAGAATCACAATTTACATGGAGGTCAGAGCACATACAGTGAACTGACAATAACCCAAAATAATAGAACGAGCTCTGAGACGTGGGAACTCTGCAGACCGCAATCCCTAAGCCTATCAAACCACACTAAAGGTAGCCGTGGAGCGCTCCTGACCAGAACCTAGGCGCCTCGTCACAGCCTGAGAAACTAGCTAATCCTGAAGATAGAAAAATAAGCCTACCTTGCCTCAGAGAAATTCCCCAAAGGAAAAGGCAGCCCCCCACATATAATGACTGTGAGTAAGATGAAAACACAGTACTGAAAGAGCTATTTAAGTGGGCACCATCATACAATAGTCTATAGATACTTGTCTGGGATCACTACCATGCATGTAGAAAATTACTACAGAAACCATACAAGAAACAGGTACATGCATATATTTGTAGGATCACCACAAGACACAAGGATAATTTTCAAAAAGAATTTAGATTTTTATTATTGAACACACCACAAAAAAACAGACAATACACACGGTTAAAAACATTTAAAACTTGTTCCACATAGAACCAAAAAATAGATCCAAGTCAATAGCATATATTGTATAGTGATATAAATCAAATAACAACAACAACACTGCCCGGCTGTATAATGTTATATATATATATAGGAAAAAAACATAATCGTATTTCCTATTAGTACAAGTGCACCAGAATTTTTTTTAAATATAAATCACTTGCGGAGGACTGGATAGGTTTATAGGGTATATAATAAAACCCACTTTTAGGGGGACAGCATCTCAGATAGTCAACTGTTCCATTTTACACTCCTGCAGCGCTGAAACCCAGTGCCCTGCTGTATAGATTGCACCCAAATGTTGGGAGCCGTGCTACCTAATGTAGATGAAATCCTAGGGCACGGGCTAGCGCACACAGATATTCCTCCTTACCTCATACGACACAGACTGCTAGTGCATAGCCTGGCTAGTACATAATACTTCACCCTATACCGTCACACAGTCCACTATCGTCCTTATGGTCCTAGGTGCAGTACTACAGTCCGGGCAGGATTACTGGACCCACGCGTTCCGACACACCCTGTGTCTTTCTCAAGGTGGTAATGCCTGAGTTTTAGCGGTTGTGTCTATTTATAGATACCTCGATTAGTAATTGCATATCAGCTGTGAGAAGCGGCTTGTAATCGGAGCAGACAGGTCTAACCTCTAACACCCCGGAAGTAGAGTTCCCCGGTCACATGATTTACCTCACTGACGCCGAGACCAGTGTTGTTGGGGGCGTTCCACACAGTGTCACAGTATCATGAATTGCGCATGCGTGGCAACTTAGATTTCATAAGGACTCAGCTGTAGTCCTAACACTTCGTTTTTTACAGTATTTTACAGTGAGGTAGTCACTATTTGCACCGGTATTCGTGCGCCAATACTGTCGACATTTCCTTTCATTATTATTACTTTATTCATGGTATTTGGGTACAATCTCCACCAGATTCCCTGATGCGCATGCGCCGATTTTGAAGGCTGGTACCTGCGACATTAACGTACGTAAAGAGATATCTATCGAGGTATCTATAAATAGACACAACCACTAAAACTCAGGCATTACCACCTTGAGAAAGACACAGGGTGTGTCGGAACGCGTGGGTCCAGTAATCCTGCCCGGACTGTAGTACTGCACCTAGGACCATAAGGACGATAGTGGACTGTGTGACGGTATAGGGTGAAGTATTATTATGTACTAGCCAGGCTATGCACTAGCAGTCTGTGTCGTATGAGGTAAGGAGGAATATCTGTGTGCGCTAGCCCGTGCCCTAGGATTTCATCTACATTAGGTAGCACGGCTCCCAACATTTGGGTGCAATCTATACAGCAGGGCACTGGGTTTCAGCGCTGCAGGAGTGTAAAATGGAACAGTTGACTATCTGAGATGCTGTCCCCCTAAAAGTGGGTTTTATTATATACCCTATAAACCTATCCAGTCCTCCGCAAGTGATTTATATTTAAAAAAAATTCTGGTGCACTTGTACTAATAGGAAATACGATTATGTTTTTTTCCTATATATATATATATATAACATTATACAGCCGGGCAGTGTTGTTGTTGTTATTTGATTTATATCACTATACAATATATGCTATTGACTTGGATCTATTTTTTGGTTCTATGTGGAACAAGTTTTGAATGTTTTTAACCGTGTGTATTGTCTGTTTTTTTGTGGTGTGTTCAATAATAAAAATCTAAATTCTTTTTGAAAATTATCCTTGTGTCTTGTGGTGATCCTACAAATATATGCATGTACCTGTTTCTTGTATGGTTTCTGTAAGATGAAAACACAAACATAGAGATGAAACAGATTTAGCAAAGTGAGGCCCGACTAGCTGAACAGAACGAGGATAGGGAAGATAACTTTGCGGTCAGCACACAAACCTATAAAAAACCACGCAGAGGGGACAAAAAGACCCTCTGCACCGACTAACGGTACGGAGGTGGTCCCTCTGCGTCTCAGAGCTTCCAGCAGGCGAGAAAAACCAATAAAGCAAGCTGGACAGAAAAATAGCAACAAAATAACATAAGCAAAACTTAGCTTTGCAGAGCAGCAGGCCACCACAATGATCCAGGGAAAAAACAAGTCCCACACTGAAACATTGACAGGAAGCATAGATCAAAGCATCAGGTGGAGTTAAGTAGAGAAGAAACTAACGAGCTCACCAGATCACCTGAGGGAGGAAACTCAGAAGCTGCAGTACCACTTTCCTCCACAAACGGAAGATCCCAGAGAGAATCAGCCGAAGTACCACTTGTGACCACAGGAGTGATCTCTGCCACAGAATTCACCACACTAATGTCCCATTGTGGATATATGCCAATGTGGTATTGTAGCTATAAATAATTATTTCCTCTCTTGCTACCAGTACTCAAACTTTACGGAAGAAATATCTCTTTATGAATTTATATATATATTTGGTGATATTATGAGTGTCCAAAACTGATCCTCTTGTTTTTCATTTATCTTTTGTGTATTGTTTTAGTGGTGTCAAATAAAATATTTCGAATTTTTAGACGATTTTTTCTCTATTTATTTTCAAGTAGTTTTTTTGATTGGTTAAAAAGTGTAATACACTATGCCTGAGTTTTGTTACAGCCCCCCTCCCCCCCCCCAAAAAAAAAGGGAGATTTAAATTATCCACAAGTTTATATACACCTTCTACATTGTTTCACAGTACCATATAACGGTTGTTATTTTGGTTAGATTTTTCAAAAAATGAGGAAGTATGGTGGAAGAGGCCGTGGGCGGGCATTGCCAGCTGCAGCGTCGGACTGGAGCACCTTGGGCCCACCAGAGAAAATCATTCTTGGGGCCCACTATGTAGCTACATAGAAATAGATACAAAACCACCAATTGTGCGGTAAGAAGCGATAATATCAGGGTATAATATAAGGTAGTTAACGTCTTAATAATGTAGCAAGGGTTGGGGTAGCACCTTCACAGAATATAATGTAGCCCCCTCATAAAATATAATGCGGTCCCCTCTCATAGAATATAATGCAGCACCCCACAAAATATAATGCAACCCCTTCAGGTATGACACAGTCCCCACCATAGAATATAATGTAGCACCCTCATAGGGTATAATGCAGCCCCCCTCATATAGTATAATGCAACCCACCACAGAATATAATGTAGTCCCCTGAGAGAATGCAGTTCCACCACAGAATATAATGCAGCCCCCCCATAGAGTATACTGTAGCCCCCTCATATAGTATGATGTAGCCCCCCATAATATATTGTAGTACCCTGAGTATAATGCAGTCCCCCCACAGAATATAATGTAGCCCCCCAGGGCCGTATTTAGAGTTTCTGCTGCCCTAGGCACTTTTAGTGCTGCCTCCCCCATTGGTGAGTATGATACTATCGGCAGTGATTTTGGCAAGAATCGCTGATGTGAAAGTCGCCTTTTGCAGCAGATCAGGCAGTTTTTCTGCATCTGCCGCGTAACGGATCACTTACAGCAACACTGCATTCAGCCTCATTCATTCCCTATGGGATTTGCGGCACTTGCCGTGATCTGGCAAATGCGGTACCATACCTCCCAAATTTTGAAGAAGGGAAGGAGGTATAAAGTTTGCAGCGTGCGTAGTGCGCCGTGGCAAATTTTAGGCCATGCCTCTGACCACACCCATTTCACAACTAGTCACACCTATATCCACGTCCCAACCACAGCCATTTAGCACTGCTGATCACACTGTTTTATATACAATAATTATAAACAAAAAAAAATATGGCCACACAAAATAGCCACACATGATGCTCAATACTGTATAACAGCCACCACACATGATGCTCCATACTGTATAATGGCCACACATGATGCTCCATAATGTATACTGGCCATACAGTGCTCCATACTGTATAATGGCCACACATAGCGCTCCATACTGTATAATGGCCACACATAGTGCTCCATACTGTATAACGGCCACACACAGTTCTCCATACTGTATAATGATCCCACATGATGCTCAATACTGTATAATGGTCACACATGATGCTCCGGTGTATAATGGCCACACATGATGCTCCATAATGTATAATGGCCACACAGTACTCCATACTGTATAATGGCCACACATAGCGCTCCATACTGTATAATGGCCACACATAGTGCTCTATACTGTATAACGGCCACACACAGTTCTCCATATTGTATAATGATCCCACATGATGCTCAATACTGTATAATGGCCACAAATGATGCTCCATACTGTATAACGGCCACACATGATGCTCCATACTGTATAACGGCCACACATGATGCTCCATACTGTATAATGTCCATTGGCCACACATGATGCTCCATACTGTATAACGGCCACACATGATGCTCAATACTGTATAATGGCCACATAGTGCTCCATACTGTATAATGATCCCACATGATGTTCCATACTGTATAATGATCCCACATGATGCTCAATACTGTATAATGACCCCCCCCTCCTGTATGCATGGCTCATATCCCCCTCCTCTATGCATGGCTCATATTCCCCCCCTCTGAATGCATGGCTCATATACCCCCCTGAATGCATGGCTCATATTCCCGCCGCTGTATGCATGGCTCATATTCCCCCCCCCTGAATACATGGCTCATATTCCCCCCCTGAATGCATGGCTCATATTCCCCCCTGTATGCTTGGCTCTTATTTCCCCCCTCTGAATGCATGGATCTTATTCCCCCCCGTATGCATGGCTTATCTCTCCACCCACTCCCGCTCCCATCTTGCATTGCGCGCCGGCTTATGTCCTCCTTCAGACTCCCCATGTGTGTGACAGCACCCCCTCCTTCCCCACAGACCCCCCATGTGTGTGACAGCACCCCCTCCTTCCCCACAGATCCCCATGTGTGTAACAGCACCCACTCCTCCCCCACAGACCCCCCATGTGTGTGACAGCACCCCCTCCTTCCCCACAGACCCCCATGTGACAGCACCCCCTCCTTCCCCACAGATCCCCACATGACAGCACCCCCTCCTTCCCCACAGATCCCCACATGACAGCACCCCCTCCTTCCCCACAGACCCCCACGTGACAGCAACCCCTTCTTCCCCAGACCCTCATGTGACAGCACCCCCTCCCCCACATTCAAAAGTCCCCCTGCTCTCTGTACAGCCCCCATGTAGGAACGTCCGCTTATCTGTGCCCCCACAACCCTCAAATCAGCCCCATGGAGTCCTGTGTGCAGAGCCCCCACCATTCCGCCGCTCCTCAGCCTCTCTCCACAGCACAGGAGGTCTCCTGCTATTAGCGCTGCACTGGAGGATGCCCCGCCCCTTCCCGTGACATCATCTCACATGGTCTTGTGTTATGAAAGGCAATTCAGTACCACAATGGACATAGCGGTCAGAGCACATACAGTGATCTGACAATAACCCAAAATCATAGAACGAGCTCTGAGACGTGGGAACTCTGCAGACCGCAATCCCTAATCCTCTCCAAACAACACTAGAGGCAGCCGTGGATTGCGCCTAACTCTGCCTATGCAACTCGGCACAGCCTGAGAAACTAACTAGCCTGAAGATAGAAAATAAGCCTACCTTGCCTCAGAGAAATACCCCAAAGGAAAAGGCAGCCCCCCACATATAATGACTGTGAGTTAAGATGAAAAGACAAACGTAGAGATGAAATAGATTCAGCAAAGTGAGGCCCGACTTTCTTAACAGAGCGAGGATAGAAAAGATAACTTTGCGGTCTACACAAAACCCTAAAGAAAACCACACAAAGGGGGCAAAAAGACCCTCCGTACCGAACTAACGGCACGGAGGTACACCCTTTGCGTCCCAGAGCTTCCAGCAACAAATTAGACAAGCTGGACAGAAAAAATAGCAAACAAATAGCAAAGAAGAACTTAGCTATGCAGAGCAGCAGGCCACAGGAATGATCCAGGGAAAAGCAAGTCCAACACTGGAACATTGACAGGAAGCCAGGATCAAAGCATTAGGTGGAGTTAAGTAGAGAAGCACCAAACGACCTCACCAGATCACCTGAGGGAGGAAACTCAGAAGCCGCAGTACCACTTCCCTCCACCAACAGAAGCTCACAGAGAGAATCAGCCGAAGTACCACTTGTGACCACAGGAGGAAGCTCTGCCACAGAATTCACAACAGTACCCCCCCCCCTTGAGGAGGGGTCACCGAACCCTCACCAGAGCCCCCAGGCCGACCAGGATGAGCCACATGAAAGGCACGAACAAGATCGGGAGCATGGACATCAGAGGCAAAAACCCAGGAATTATCTTCCTGAGCATAACCCTTCCATTTAACCAGATACTGGAGTTTCCGTCTAGAAACACGAGAATCCAAAATCTTCTCCACAATATACTCCAATTCCCCCTCCACCAAAACCGGGGCAGCAGGATCAACAGATGGAACCATAGGTACCACGTATCTCCGCAACAATGACCTATGGAATACGTTATGTATGGAAAAAGAATCTGGAAGGGTCAGACGAAAAGACACAGGATTAAGAACCTCAGAAATCCTATACGGACCAATGAAACGAGGTTTAAACTTAGGAGAGGAAACCTTCATAGGAACATGACGAGAAGACAACCAATAAAGATCCCCAACACGAAGTCGGGGACCCACACGGCCTCTGCGATTAGCGAAACGTTGAGCCTTCTCCTGGGACAAGGTCAAATTGTCCACTACATGAGTCCAAATCTGCTGCAACCTGTCCACCACAGTATCCACACCAGGACAGTCCGAAGACTCAACCTGTCCTGAAGAGAAACGAGGATGGAACCCAGAATTGCAGAAAAATGGCGAAACCAAGGTAGCCGAGCTGGCCCGATTATTAAGGGCGAACTCAGCCAAAGGCAAAAAGGACACCCAGTCATCCTGATCGGCAGAAACAAAGCATCTCAGATATGTTTCCAAGGTCTGATTGGTTCGTTCGGTCTGGCCATTAGTCTGAGGATGGAAAGCCGAGGAAAAAGACAAGTCAATGCCCATCCTACCACAAAAGGCTCGCCAAAACCTTGAAACAAACTGGGAACCTCTGTCAGAAACGATATTCTCTAGAATGCCATGTAAACGA
Source organism: Ranitomeya imitator (assembly GCF_032444005.1). Taxonomy (NCBI): domain Eukaryota; kingdom Metazoa; phylum Chordata; class Amphibia; order Anura; family Dendrobatidae; genus Ranitomeya; species Ranitomeya imitator. The sequence goes on from NC_091286.1 coordinate 200,110,203, forward strand.
ACCACATGCTGGAAGAACAATGGCACCAAATCAGAGGAGGAAGGCAATTTAGACAACGGTACCAGATGGACCATCTTAGAAAAGCGATCACAGACCACCCAAATGACTGACATCTTTTGAGAAACGGGAAGATCAGAAATAAAATCCATAGAGATATGTGTCCAAGGCCTCTTCGGGACCGGCAAGGGCAAAAGCAACCCACTGGCACGAGAACAGCAGGGCTTAGCCCGAGCACAAATCCCACAGGACTGCACAAAAGCACGCACATCCCGCGACAGAGACGGCCACCAAAAGGATCTAGCCACTAACTCTCTGGTACCAAAGATTCCAGGATGACCAGCCAACACCGAACAATGAACCTCAGAGATAACTTTATTGGTCCACCTATCAGGGACAAACAGTCTCTCCGCTGGACAACGATCAGGTTTATTAGCCTGAAATTTTTGCAGCACCCGCCGCAAATCAGGGGAGATGGCAGACACAATTACTCCTTCCTTGAGGATACCCGCCGGCTCAGACAAACCTGGAGAGTCGGGCACAAAACTCCTAGACAGAGCATCCGCCATCACATTTTTAGAGCCCGGAAGGTACGAAATCACAAAGTCAAAACGGGCAAAAAACAGTGACCAACGAGCCTGTCTAGGATTCAACCGCTTAGCAGACTCAAGATAAGTCAAGTTCTTATGATCAGTCAATACCACCACGCGATGCTTAGCTCCTTCAAGCCAATGACGCCACTCCTCGAATGCCCACTTCATGGCCAGCAACTCTCGATTGCCCACATCATAATTTCGCTCAGCAGGCGAAAACTTCCTGGAAAAAAAAGCGCATGGTTTCATCACTGAGCAATCAGAACCTCTCTGCGACAAAACAGCCCCTGCTCCAATCTCAGAAGCATCAACCTCGACCTGGAACGGAAGAGAAACATCTGGTTGACACAACACAGGGGCAGAAGAAAAACGACGCTTAAACTCCTGAAAAGCTTCCACAGCAGCAGAAGACCAATTGACCAAATCAGCACCCTTCTTGGTCAAATCGGTCAATGGTTTGGCAATACTAGAAAAATTGCAGATGAAGCGACGATAAAAATTAGCAAAGCCCAGGAACTTTTGCAGACTTTTCAGAGATGTCGGCTGAGTCCAATCATGGATGGCTTGGACCTTAACAGGATCCATCTCGATAGTAGAAGGGGAAAAGATGAATCCCAAAAATGAAACCTTCTGCACACCAAAGAGACACTTTGATCCCTTCACAAACAAAGAATTAGCACGCAGGACCTGAAAAACTGTTCTGACCTGCTTCACATGAGACTCCCAATCATCCGAGAAGATCAAAATGCCATCCAAGTACACAATCAGGAATTTATCCAGGTACTCTCGGAAGATGTCATGCATAAAGGACTGAAACACTGATGGAGCATTGGCAAGTCCGAATGGCATCACTAGATACTCAAAATGACCCTCGGGCGTATTAAATGCAGTTTTCCATTCATCTCCTCGCCTGATTCGCACCAGATTATACGCACCACGAAGATCTATCTTGGTGAACCAACTAGCCCCCTTAATCCGAGCAAACAAATCAGATAACAATGGCAAGGGGTACTGAAATTTAACCGTGATCTTATTTAGAAGGCGGTAATCTATACAAGGTCTCAGCGAACCATCCTTCTTGGCTACAAAAAAGAACCCTGCTCCTAATGGTGACGATGACGGGCGAATATGCCCCTTCTCCAGGGATTCCTTCACATAACTGCGCATAGCGGCGTGCTCAGGCACGGATAAATTAAACAGTCGACCTTTTGGGAATTTACTACCAGGAATCAAATTGATAGCACAATCACAATCCCTATGCGGAGGTAGGGCATCGGACTTGGGCTCATCAAATACATCCTGGTAATCAGACAAGAACTCTGGAACCTCAGAAGGGGTGGATGACGAAATTGACAGAAATGGAACATCACCATGTACCCCCTGACAACCCCAGCTGGACACCGACATGGATTTCCAATCTAATACTGGATTATGGGCTTGTAGCCATGGCAACCCCAACACGACCATATCATGCAGATTACACAACACCAGAAAGCGAATAACCTCCTGATGTGCAGGAGCCATGCACATGGTCAGCTGGGTCCAGTATTGAGGCTTATTCTTGGCCAAAGGCGTGGCATCAATTCCTCTCAATGGAATAGGACACTGCAAGGGCTCTAAGAGAAACCCACAACGCTTAGCATACTCCAAGTCCATCAAATTCAGGGCAGCGCCTGAATCCACAAATGCCATGACAGAATACGATGACAAAGAACAGATCAAGGTAACGGACAGAAGAAATTTTGACTGTACCGTACCAATGGTGGCAGACCTAGCGAACCGCTTAGTGCGTTTAGGACAATCAGAGATAGCATGAGTGGAATCACCACAGTAGAAACACAGCCCATTCAGACGTCTGTGTTCTTGCCGTTCAACTCTGGTCAAAGTCCTATCGCACTGCATAGGCTCAGGTTTAAGCTCAGGTAATACCGCCAAATGGTGCACAGATTTACGCTCGCGCAAGCGTCGACCGATCTGAATGGCCAAAGACATAGACTCATTCAGACCAGCAGGCATAGGAAATCCCACCATGACATCCTTAAGGGCTTCAGAGAGACCCTTTCTGAACATAGCTGCCAGCGCAGATTCATTCCATTGAGTGAGCACGGACCACTTTCTAAATTTCTGACAATATACCTCTATCTCATCCTGACCCTGACAAAGAGCCAGCAAATTTTTCTCTGCCTGATCCACTGAATTAGGTTCATCGTACAGCAATCCGAGCGCCAGGTAAAACGCATCGATATTACTCAATGCAGGATCTTCTGGCGCAAGAGAAAATGCCCAGTCCTGAGGGTCGCCGCGCATAAAATAAATAACAATCAAAACCTGTTGAACTGGATCACCAGAGGAGCGAGGTTTCAAGGCCAGAAATAATTTACAATTATTTTTGAAACTCAGAAACTTAGTTCTATCTCCAAAAAACAAATCAGGAATAGGAATTCTTGGTTCTAACATAGATTTCTGATCAATAGTGTCTTGAATCTTTTGTACTCTTGCCGAGAGCTGATCCACAAATGAAGACAGACTTCTAATGTCCATCGCTACACCTGTGTACTGAACCACCCAAATGTCTAGGGGAAAAAAAAGGCAAAACACAGTGCAAAGAAAAAAAAATGGTCTCAGAACTTCTTTTTTCCCTCTATTGAGAATCATTAGTACTTTGGGCTTCCTGTACTGTTATGAAAGGCAATTCAGTACCACAATGGACATAGCGGTCAGAGCACATACAGTGATCTGACAATAACCCAAAATCATAGAACGAGTTCTGAGACGTGGGAACTCTGCAGACCGCAATCCCTAATCCTCTCCAAACAACACTAGAGGCAGCCGTGGATTGCGCCTAACTCTGCCTATGCAACTCGGCATAGCCTGAGAAACTAACTAGCCTGAAGATAGAAAATAAGCCTACCTTGCCTCAGAGAAATACCCCAAAGGAAAAGGCAGCCCCCCACATATAATGACTGTGAGTTAAGATGAAAAGACAAACGTAGAGATGAAATAGATTCAGCAAAGTGAGGCCCGACTTTCTTAAGAGAGCGAGGATAGAAAAGATAACTTTGCGGTCTACACAAAACCCTAAAGAAAACCACGCAAAGGGGGCAAGAAGACCCTCCGTACCGAACTAACGGCACGGAGGTACACCCTTTGCGTCCCAGAGCTTCCAGCAACAAATTAGACAAGCTGGACAGAAAAAATAGCAAACAAATAGCAAAGAAGAACTTAGCTATGCAGAGCAGCAGGCCACAGGAATGATCCAGGGAAAAGCAAGTCCAACACTGGAACATTGACAGGAAGCCAGGATCAAAGCATTAGGTGGAGTTAAGTAGAGAAGCACCAAACGACCTCACCAGATCACCTGAGGGAGGAAACTCAGAAGCCGCAGTACCACTTCCCTCCACCAACAGAAGCTCACAGAGAGAATCAGCCGAAGTACCACTTGTGACCACAGGAGGAAGCTCTGCCACAGAATTCACAACAGTCTTGAGGTTGTCAAAGTCAATAAAGAAATACCTCATACTCACCTGACCTGTCCGTCCACACACCGCGTGGCCGCGTCGACATGGCTCTGTCCCGACTCCCGGCGCAGCACCTTCTTCCTGCGTGAGCGGTCATGTGATACCGCTCATTAAGCTCATGAATATGCGCATATTCATGCCCTTAATGAGCGGCACCACATGACCGTTCATTCAGGAGGAGCTGCAGACGCAGGGTCAGGTGAGTATCGTCTTCAAGGAGGGAGGAGGGCGAGCTGTTGTGAATTCTGTGGCAGAGCTCCCTCCTGTGGTCACAAGTGGTACTTCGGCTGGTTCTCTCTGTGAGCTTCCGTTGGTGGAGGAAAGTGGTACTGCGGCTTCTGAGTTTCCTTCCTATCCTCGCTCTGTTCAGAAAGTTGGGCCTCACTTTGCTGAATCTATTTCATCTCTACGTTTGTCTTTTCATATTAACTCACAGTCATTATATGTGGGGGCTGCCTTTTCCTTTGGGGTATTTCTCTGAGGCAAGGTAGGCTTATTTTCTATCTTCAGGCTAGCTAGTTTCTCAGGCCGTGCCGAGTTGCATAGGGAGCGTTAGGCGCAATCCACGGCTGCCTTTAGTGTGGTTGGAGAGGATTAGGGATTGCGGTCAACAGAGTTCCCACGTCTCAGAGCTCGTTCTTGTTTTTTGGGTTATTTCCAGGTCACTGTATGTGCGCTGACCTCTATGTCCATTGTGGTACTGAATTACCTTTCATAACAGTACTGGAAGCCCAAAGTACTAATGATTCCCAATAGAGGGAAAAAAGAAGTTCTGAGACCATTTTTTTTTCTTTGCACTGTGTTTTGCCTTTTTTTTCCCCTAGACATTTGGGTGGTTCAGGACACAGGTGTAGCAATGGACATTAAAGGTCTGTCTTCATGTGTGGATCAGCTCACGGCAAGAGTACAAAGTATTCAAGACTTTGTGGTTCAGAATTCTATGTTAGAACCGAGAATTCCTATTCCTGATTTGTTTTTTGGAGATAGAACTAAATTTCTGAGTTTCAAAAATAATTGTAAACTATTTCTGGCTTTGAAACCTCGCTCCTCTGGTGACCCAGTTCAACAAGTTAGGATCGTTATTTCATTTTTGCGTGGCGACCCTCAGGACTGGGCATTTTCTCTTGCGTCAGGAGATCCTGCATTAAGTAATATCGATGCATTTTTCCTGGCGCCCGGATTGCTGTACGATGAGCCTAATTCTGTGGATCAGGCAGAGAAGAATTTGCTGGCTCTGTGTCAGGGTCAGGATGAAATAGAGGTATATTGTCAGAAATTTAGAAAGTGGTCCGTACTCACTCAGTGGAATGAAGGTGCGCTCACAGCTATTTTCAGAAAAGGTCTCTCTGAAGCCCTTAAGGATGTCATGGTGGGATTTCCTATGCCTGCTGGTCTGAATGAGTCTATGTCTTTGGCCATTCAGATCGGTCGACGCTTGCGCGAGCGTAAATCTGTGCACCATTTGGCGGTATTACCTGAGCTTAAACCTGAGACCTTTGTCATCGTATTCTGTCATGGCATTTGTGGACTCAGGCGCTGCTCTGAATTTGATGGACTTGGAGTATGCTAGGCGTTGTGGGTTTTTCTTGGAGCCCTTGCAGTGTCCTATTCCATTGAGAGGAATTGATGCTACGCCTTTGGCCAAGAATAAGCCTCAGTACTGGACCCAGCTGACCATGTGCATGGCTCCTGCACATCAGGAGGTTATTCGCTTTCTGGTGTTGCATAATCTGCATGATGTGGTCGTGTTGGGGTTGCCATGGCTACAAGTCCATAATCCAGTATTAGATTGGAAATCCATGTCTGTGTCCTGCTGGGGTTGTCAGGGGGTACATGGTGATGTCCCATTTCTGACTATTTCGTCATCCAACCCTTCTGAGGTTCCTGAGTTCTTGTCTGATTACCGGGATGTATTTGATGAGCCCAAGTCCGATACCCTACCTCCGCATAGGGATTGTGATTGTGCTATCGATTTGATTCCTGGTAGTAAATTCCCAAAAGGTCGACTGTTTAATTTATCTGTGCCTGAGCACGCCGCTATGCGGAGTTATGTGAAGGAGTCTTTGGAGAAGGGGCATATTCGCCCGTCATCGTCGCCATTAGGAGCAGGGTTCTTTTTTGTAGCCAAGAAGGATGGTTCACTGAGACCTTGTATAGATTACCGCCTTCTAAATAAGATCACGGTTAAATTTCAGTACCCCTTGCCATTGTTATCTGATTTGTTTGCTCGGATTAAGGGGGCTAGTTGGTTCACCAAGATAGATCTTCGTGGTGCGTATAATCTTGTGCGTATTAAGCGAGGCGATGAGTGGAAAACTGCATTTAATACGCCCGAGGGCCATTTTGAGTATCTAGTAATGCCATTCGGACTTGACAATGCTCCATCAGTGTTTCAGTCCTTTATGCATGACATCTTCCGAGAGTACCTGGATAAATTCCTGATTGTGTACTTAGATGACATTTTGATCTTCTCGGATGATTGGGAGTCTCATGTGAAGCAGGTCAGAACGGTGTTTCAGGTCCTGCGTGCTAATTCTTTGTTTGTGAAGGGATCAAAGTGTCTCTTTGGTGTTCAGAAGGTTTCATTTTTGGGGTTCATCTTTTCCCCTTCTACTATCGAGATGGACCCTGTTAAGGTCCAAGCCATCCATAATTGGACTCAGCCGACATCTCTGAAAAGTCTGCAAAAGTTCCTGGGCTTTGCTAATTTTTATCGTCGCTTCATCTGCAATTTTTCTAGTATTGCTAAACCATTGACCGATTTGACCAAGAAAGGTGCTGATTTGGTCAATTGGTCTTCTGCTGCGGTGGAAGCTTTTCAAGAGTTGAAGCGTCGTTTTTCTTCTGCCCCTGTGTTGTGTCAACCAGATGTTTCGCTTCCGTTCCAGGTCGAGGTTGATGCTTCTGATATTGGAGCAGGGGCTGTTTTGTCGCAGAAAAGTTTTGATTGCTCGGTGATGAAACCATGTGCCTTCTTTTCCAGGAAGTTTTCGCCTGCTGAGCGAAATTATGATGTGGGCAATCGAGAGTTGCTGGCCATGAAGTGGGCATTCGAGGAGTGGCGTCATTGGCTTGAAGGAGCTAAGCATCGCGTGGTGGTCTTGACTGATCATAAGAACTTGACTTATCTCGAGTCCGCCAAGCGGTTGAATCCTAGACAAGCTCATTGTTTTTTGCCCATTTTGACTTTGTGATTTCATACCTTCCGGGCTCAAAAAATGTGAAGGCGGATGCTCTGTCTAGGAGTTTTGTGCCCGACTCTCCGGGTGTATCTGAGCCGGCGGGTATCCTCAAAGAGGGAGTAATTGTGTCTGCCATCTCCCCTGATTTGCGGCGGGTGCTGCAAAAATTTCAGGCTAATAAACCTGATCGTTGCCCAGCGGAGAAACTGTTTGTCCCTGATAGGTGGACGAATAAAGTTATCTCTGAGGTTCATTGTTCGGTGTTGGCTGGTCATCCTGGAATCTTTGGTACCAGAGAGTTAGTGGCTAGATCCTTTTGGTGGCCATCTCTGTCGCGGGATGTGCGTACTTTTGTGCAGTCCTGTGGGATTTGTGCTCGGGCTAAGCCCTGCTGTTCTCGTGCCAGTGGGTTGCTTTTGCCCTTGCCGGTCCCGAAGAGGCCTTGGACACATATCTCTATGGATTTTATTTCAGATCTTCCCGTCTCTCAAAAGATGTCAGTCATTTGGGTGGTCTGTGATCGCTTCTCTAAGATGGTCCATTTGGTACCCTTGTCTAAATTGCCTTCCTCCTCTGATTTGGTGCCATTGTTTTTCCAGCATGTGGTTCGTTTACATGGCATTCCAGAGAATATCGTTTCTGACAGAGGTTCCCAGTTTGTTTCGAGGTTTTGGCGAGCCTTTTGTGGTAGGATGGGCATTGACTTGTCTTTTCCTCGGCTTTCCATCCTCAGACTAATGGCCAGACCGAACGAACCAATCAGACCTTGGAAACATATCTGAGATGCTTTGTTTCTGCTGATCAGGATGACTGGATGTCCTTTTTGCCTTTGGCTGAGTTCGCCCTTAATAATCGGGCCAGCTCGGCTACCTTGGTTTCACCGTTTTTCTGCAACTCTGGGTTCCATCCTCGTTTCTCTTCAGGGCAGGTTGAGTCTTCGGACTGTCCTGGTGTGGATACTGTGGTGGACAGGTTGCAGCAGATTTGGACTCATGTAGTGGACAATTTGACTTTGTCCCAGGAGAAGGCTCAACGTTTCGCTAATCGCAGACGCTGTGTGGGTCCCCGACTTCGGGTTGGGGACTTGGTTTGGTTATCTTCTCGTCATATTCCTATGAAGGTTTCCTCTCCTAAGTTTAAACCTCGTTTTATTGGTCCGTATAGGATTTCTGAGGTTCTTAATCCTGTGTCTTTTCGTCTGACCCTTCCAGATTCTTTTTCCATACATAACGTATTCCATAGGTCATTGTTGCGGAGATACGTGGCACCTATGGTTCCATCTGTTGATCCTCCTGCCCCGGTTTTGGTGGAGGGGGAGTTGGAGTATATTGTGGAGATTTTGGATTCTCGTGTTTCAAGGCGGAAACTCCAGTATCTGGTTAAGTGGAAGGGTTATGCTCAGGAAGATAATTCCTGGGTCTTTGCCTCTGATGTTCATGCTCCCGATCTTGTTCGTGCCTTTCATATGGCTCATCCTGGTCGTCCTGGGAGCTTTGGTGAGGGTTCGGTGACCCCTCCTCAAGGGGAGGGTACTGTTGTGAATTCTGTGGCAGAGCTCCCTCCTGTGGTCACAAGTGGTACTTCGGCTGGTTCTCTCTGTGAGCTTCCGTTGGTGGAGGAAAGTAGTACTGCGGCTTCTGAGTTTCCTTCCTCAGGTGATGTGGTGAAGTCGTTAGGTGCTGCTCTATTTAACTCCACCTAGTGCTTTGATCCTGGCTTCCAGTCAATGTTCTAGTATTGGACCTGTTTCCTCCTGGATCGTTCCTGTGGCCTGCTGCTCTGCATAGCTAAGTTCCTCTTTGCTATTTGTTTGCTGTTTTTTTCTGTCCAGCTTGTCAATTTGTTTTTTACTGCTTGCTGGAAGCTCTGGGACGCAGAGGGTGTACCTCCGTGCCGTTAGTTCGGTACGGAGGGTCTTTTTGCCCCCTTTGCGTGGTTTTTGTAGGGTTTTGTGTTGACCGCAAAGTTACCTTTCCTATCCTCGCTCTGTTAAGAAAGTTGGGCCTCACTTTGCTAAATCTATTTCATCTCTACGTTTGTCTTTTCATCTTAACTCACAGTCATTATATGTGGGGGCTGCCTTTTCCTTTGGGGTATTTCTCTGAGGCAAGGTAGGCTTATTTTCTATCTTCAGGCTAGCTAGTTTCTCAGGCCGTGCCGAGTTGCATAGGGAGCGTTAGGCGCAATCCACGGCTGCCTTTAGTGTGGTTGGAGAGGATTAGGGATTGCGGTCAACAGAGTTCCCACGTCTCAGAGCTCGTTCTTGTTTTTTGGGTTATTTCCAGGTCACTGTTGTGGGCTGACCTCTATGTCCATTGTGGTACTGAATTACCTTTCATAACAGTGAGCGCAGGGGGGCCCTGGAGCAGTGGGGGCCCTGTGTCAGTGCCTGGGCTGGGCCCACCGGAGAATCCTCAGGTTCTCCGGTGGGCCAGTCCGAGCCTGGCCAGCTGGTACTGATGGTGGTGGTGGCGGAGCATCTGGTGGTAGTGGGAAAAGCAAAATAGCACCAAAGGCTTGAGGTGTTGAGCCAGCGTCATCGTCTGGCTACACAAGGCCTCGAAGGCTCCCTTATCTGGGAGTAGGAAAACAGGTTTTAAAGCAGGAGCAGCAGGAAAAAGTTTTGGCTTTCCTTGCTGACTCAGCCTCTAGCTCTTTCGCCTCCTCTTCAGAAGGTTCGAAATCTAAGAGCAGCGAGTTGTCAGTGGATGCTCCCGGTCAGGAACAAGTCGCTTCCTTGTCTCCTTCACCCAAACCAAAAGTGAAGGATGCGGAAGGTGAAACTACAGTTTACTCCATGGAGCTCTTTACACATACCGTGCCTGGGTTAGAGAGGGAAATTTTTAAAAGCCCATTACAAGATGAATCAGACATGGAGTGCACAGATGCACAGCCACAGCTAGATTATTATGCTCTTCCATTGACTCAGATCACTACATTGCCCTCGCAGTGTACTGAGCCAGAATCTGACCCTGATGAGACTATGGTGCCCCATCACGAACGCTATAGCACCTTACGTGGTGACACAGAGGAAGGTGCACATGACATTGAAGAGGAGGTGATAGATGACCCAGTTGTTGACCCAGATTGGTAGCCATTGGGGGAAGAGGGTGCCGCTGCCAGTAGCTCAGAAGTGGAGGAGGATGATCCGCAGCAGCCATCTACATCGCAACAGCTTTCATCTGGCAGGCCTGTATCTGTCCAAAAAACAGTTTTAGGACAGCATGGCCATCCGATGAAAGTAGCACAGCGTGCAATGCCTGAAAAGGTAATCCATAGTAGGAAGAGTGCAGTGTGGGAATTTTTTAACCAAGATCCGAATGATCAGTGCAAAGTTATCTGTAAGAAGTGCTCAAAGACCTTTAGCAGAGGGAAGAATCTCCTAAATTTAAATACAACGTGCATGCGTAGACATTTAACCAGGATGCACTTGCAAGCCTGGACTAACTACCAAACGTCCAGTACAGTTGGTGCACCTGCTCAGAATGAAGGTAGTCAGCAATGCTACATTGCTTCCCTCACAGTAAGCCCACCGGTTAGGACACCACCAGCAGCAAATTTGGAGGTATCGTCGCAAGGCCAAAGCAGTCAGGGAATCACAAGGTTATTGGTAGGAAACACTGTAGGTAGGCCATTAAGAATACCATCACCAACCCTCTCTCAATCTGCCATGTCCACCACCACCCCCGCTAGTTCCACCATATGCAACTCTCCAGTCCAGCTCACCCTACAAGAGACTCTCGCTAGGAAAAGAAAGTACTCATCCTGTCATCCGCGTACACAGGGTTTGAACGCCCACATTGCTAGACTAATCTCGTTAGAGATGATGCCCTACCGGTTGGTTGAAAGTGAAGCTTTCAAAGCCCTGATGGCCTACGCAGTACCACGCTATGACCTACCCAGTTGACACTTCTTTGTGAGAAAAGCCATCCCAGCCCTCCACCAGCATGTCAAAGACCACATTATCCATGCACTGAGGCAATCAGTCAGTAGAAAGGTGCACCTCACAACAGATGCATGGACCAGTAGGCATGGCCAGGGACGTTACGTGTCCATCACGCCACACTGGGTTAATGTGGTGGATGCAAGGTCCACAGGGGACAGTCATAGTGGGACAGTTCTGCCTAGCCCACGGTCTAGGAAACAGTTGGCTGTAGGCGTTCACCACCCCTCCTCCTCCTCCTCCTCCTCCTCCAGAAGTGAAAGCTCGTCCACAGAGCTGTTATGGACCTGGTGGTTAGGAGCACCCGGAACGACCTGATGGTTAAACTAACACAGAACAAGCTCTGGGAAATGGGAGCTCTGCTGGCCGCAACCCCTAATCCTATCACACACACTAGAAATAGCCGTGGAGCGTACCTAACTCGGCCTAGACGCCTCTTCACAGCCTAAGAGCTAACTAGCCCTAGAGATAGAAAATAAAGCCTACCTTGCCTCAGAGAAATTCCCCAAAGGAAAAGACAGCCCCCCACATATATTGACTGTGAGCTAAGATGAAAGTCACAAACACAGGAATGAAACAAGTTTCAGCAAAGGGAGGCCAGACTAACAGACTGAGGATAGGAAAGGTATCTTTGCGGTCAGCACAAAAAACTACAAAAAGACCACGCAGAGTGTGCAAAAAGACCTCCGCACCGACTCACGGTGCGGAGGTGCCACTCTGCATCCCAGAGCTTCCAGCTAGCAAGGCAAAATCATGATAGCAAGCTGGACAAGAAAACAATGAACAAATAATAAACTAGCAGGGACTTAGCTTCTGCTGGAGTAGACAGGTCACCCGAAAGATCCAAGAGCGAACTGAACCAGTACAAGAACATTGACAGCTGGCATGGAGTAACAATCTGAGTGGAGTTAAATAGAGCAGCCAGCCAAAGAATAAACTACGTCACCTGTGGAAGGAACCTCAGAAGCAGCAGCTCCACTCACAGCCACCAGAGGGAGTCCATGGACAGAACTCGCCGAAGTACCATTCATGACCACAGGAGGGAGTTCGATAACAGAATTCACAACAGTACCCCCCCCTTGAGGAGGGGTCACCGAACCCTCACCAGAGCCCCCAGGCCGATTAGGACGAGCCAAATGAAAGGCACGAACTAGATCGGCAGCATGAACATCAGAGGCAAAAACCCAGGAATTATCTTCCTGACCGTAACCCTTCCACTTGACCAGGTACTGGAGTTTCCGTCTCGAAATACGAGAATCCAAAATCTTTTCCACCACATACTCCAACTCCCCCTCGACCAACACCGGGGCAGGAGGATCAACGGAGGGAACCATAGGCGCCACGTATCTCCGTAATAACGACCTATGGAACACATTATGGATGGCAAAAGAAGCTGGAAGGGCCAAATGAAATGACACAGGATTGAGAACTTCAGAAATCTTATACGGGCCAATGAAACGAGGCTTAAACTTAGGAGAGGAAACCTTCATAGGAACATAACGAGACGACAACCAAACCAAATCCCCAACACGAAGTCGAGGACCAACACAGCGCCGGCGGTTAGCGAAACGTTGAGTCTTCTAATGGGACAATGTCAAATTGTCCACCAAATGAGTCCAAATCTGCTGCAACCTGTCCACCACAGTATCCACACCAGGACAGTCCGAAGGCTCAACCTGCCCTGAATAGAAACGAGGATGAAAACCAGAATTACAGAAAAACGGCGAAACCAAAGTAGCCGAGCTGGCCCGATTATTAAGGGCGAAGTCAGCCAAAGGCAAGAAGGACACCCAATCATCCTGATCAGCAGAAACAAAGCATCTCAGATATGTTTCCAAAGTCTGATTAGTTCGTTCGGTTTGGCCATTTGTCTGAGGATGGAAAGCTGAAGAAAAAGACAAATCAATGCCCATCTTAGCACAAAAGGACTGCCAAAACCTCGAAACAAACTGGGAACCTCTGTCCGAGACGATGTTCTCCGGAATGCCATGCAAACGAACCACATGCTGGAAAAACAATGGCACCAAATCAGAGGAGGAAGGCAATTTAGACAAGGGTACCAAATGGACCATCTTAGAGAAGCGATCACAAACCACCCAAATGACTGACATCCTTTGAGAGACAGGGAGATCTGAAATAAAATCCATGGAAATATGCGTCCAGGGCCTCTTCGGGACCGGCAAGGGCAAAAGCAACCCACTGGCACGAGAACAGCAGGGCTTAGCCCGAGCACAAGTCCCACAGGACTGCACAAAAGAACGCACATCCCGTGACAAAGAAGGCCACCAAAAGGATCTAGCCACCAAATCTCTGGAACCAAAGATTCCAGGATGACCAGCCAACACCGAACAATGAACCTCAGAGATAACTCTACTAGTCCATCTATCAGGGACAAACAGTTTCTCCGCTGGACAACGGTCAGGTCTATCAGCCTGAAACTTCTGCAGCACCCGCCGCAAATCAGGGGAGATGGCAGACAAAATTACCCCCTCTTTGAGAATACCCGCCGGCTCAGGAACACCCGGAGAGTCAGGCACAAAACTCCTTGACAGGGCATCAGCCTTCACATTCTTAGAGCCCGGAAGGTACGAAACCACAAAATCAAAACGGGAGAAAAACAGCGACCATCGAGCCTGTCTCGGATTCAACCGTTTGGCAGACTCGAGATAAGTCAAATTCTTGTGATCCGTCAAAACCACCACGCGATGCTTGGCTCCTTCAAGCCAATGTCGCCACTCCTCGAATGCCCACTTCATGGCCAACAACTCTCGATTGCCAATATAATAATTGCGCTCAGCAGGCGAGAACTTTCTAGAAAAGAAGGCACATGGTTTCATCACCGAGCCATCAGAACTTCTTTGCGACAAAACAGCCCCTGCTCCAATCTCAGAAGCATCAACCTCGACCTGAAACGGGAGCAAAACATCTGGCTGGCACAACACAGGGGCAGAAGAAAAACGAAGCTTCAACTCCTGAAAAGCCTCTACAGCCGCAGAGGACCAATTGACCACATCAGCACCTTTCTTGGTCAAATCAGTCAACGGTTTAGCAACACTAGAAAAATTAGCGATGAAGCGACGGTAAAAATTAGCAAAGCCCAGGAACTTCTGCAGGCTCTTCACAGATGTCGGCTGAGTCCAATCATAAATGGCCTGAACTTTAACAGGGTCCATCTCGATAGTAGAAGGGGAAAAATGAAACCCAAAAATGAAACCTTCTGAACTCCAAAGAGACACTTTGACCCCTTCACAAACAAGGAATTCGCACGAAGGACCTGGAACACCATTCTGACCTGCTTTACATGGGACTCCCAATCATCCGAAAAGACCAAAATATCATTCAAATATACAATCATGAATCTATCCAGGTACTCTCGGAAAATGTCATGCATAAAGGACTGAAATACAAATGGAGCATTAGAAAGCCCGAATGGCATAACCAGGTACTCAAAATGGCCCTCGGGCATATTAAATGCTGTTTTCCATTCATCGCCCTGTTTAATACGCACAAGATTATACGCCTCTCGAAGATCTATCTTGGTGAACCAACTAGTCCCCTTAATCCGAGCAAACAAATCAGACAGCAACGGCAAAGGGTACTGAAATTTGACTGTGATCTTATTAAGAAGGCGGTAATCAATACAAGGTCTCAAAGAACCATCCTTCTTGGCCACAAAAAAGAACCCTGCTCCCAACGGTGATGACGACGGGCGAATTTGACCTTTCTCCAAGGATTCCTTTATATAACTCCGCATAGCGGCGTGCTCTGGCACAGATAAATTGAACAGTCGGCCCTTAGGAAACTTACTACCAGGAATCAAATTAATAGCACAATCGCAATCCCTATGAGGAGGTAGGGCACTGGATTTGGGCTCATCAAATACATCCCGGTAATCCGACACAAATTCAGGGACTTCAGAAGGAGTGGAAGGCGAAATTGACAGCAATGGAACATCACCATGTACCCCTTGACAACCCCAGCTGGACACAGACATAGATTTCCAATCCAATACTGGATTATGGACCTGTAGCCATGGCAACCCCAAAACGACCACATCATGCAGATTATGCAACACCAAAAAGCGAATATCCTCCTGATGTGCAGGAGCCATGCACATGGTCAATTGAGTCCAGTACTGAGGCTTATTCTTGGCCAAAGGCGTAGCATCAATTCCTCTCAATGGAATAGGATACTGCAAGGGCTCCAAGAAAAAACCACAGCGCCTGGCAAACTCCAAGTCCATCAAATTCAGGGCAGCGCCTGAATCCACAAATGCCATAACAGAATAGGACGACAAAGAGCAAATCAGAGTAACGGACAAAAGAAATTTAGACTGTACTGTACCAATGGTGGCAGACCTAGCGAACCCCTTAGTGCGCTTAGGACACTCGGAGATAGCATGAGTGGAATCACCACAGTAAAAACACAGCCCATTCCGACGTCTGTGTTCTTGCCGTTCAGCTCTGGTCAAAGTCCTATCACATTGCATAGGCTCAGGCCTATGCTCAGAGAATACCGCCAAATGGTGCACAGCTTTGCGCTCCTGCAAGCGCCGATCGATCTGAATGGCCAAGGACATAGACTCATTCAGACCAGCAGGCGTGGGAAATCCCATCATGACATCCTTAAGGGTTTCAGAAAGACCCTCTCTGAAAATTGCCGCCAGGGCACACTCATTCCACTGAGTAAGCACAGACCACTTTCTAAACTTCTGACAATATACCTCCGCTTCATCCTGACCCTGACACAAAGCCAGCAAGATTTTCTCTGCCTGATCCACTGAATTTGGTTCATCATAAAGCAATCCAAGCGCCAGAAAAAACACATCTACATCACGCAATGCAGGATCTCCTGGCGCAAGGGAAAATGCCCAGTCTTGAGGGTCACCACGCAACAAAGAAATAATGATTTTTACTTGTTGAACGGGGTCACCAGAGGAGCGGGGTTTCAAAGCAAGAAACAGTTTACAATTATTTTTGAAATTCAGGAACTTAGATCTATCCCCAGAAAACAAATCAGGAATTGGAATTCTAGGCTCTAACATCGGATTCTGAACCACAAAATCTTGAATGTTTTGTACCCTTGCAGTGAGATGATCCACACAAGAGGACAGACCTTGAATGTCCATATCTACACCTGTGTCCTGAACCACCCAGAGGTTAAGGGGAAAAGAAAGACAAAACACACTGCAGAGAAAAAAAAATGGTCTCAGAACTTCTCTTATCCCTCTATTGAGATGCATTAATACTTTGGGCCAGCTGTACTGTTATGGACCTGGTGGTTAGGAGCACCCGGAACGACCTGATGGTTAAACTAACACAGAACAAGCTCTGGGAAGTGGGAGCTCTGCTGACCGCAACCCCTAATCCTATCACACACACTAGAAATAGCCATGGAGCGTACCCAACTCGGCCTAGACGCCTCTTCACAGCCTAAGAGTTAACTAGCCCTAGAGATAGAAAATAAAGCCTACCTTGCCTCAGAGAAATTCCCCAAAGGAAAAGGCAGCCCCCCACATATATTGACTGTGAGTTAAGATGAAAGTCACAAACACAGGAATGAAACAAGTTTCACCAAAGGGAGGCCAAACTAACTAAACAGACTGAGGATAGGAAAGGTATCTTTGCGGTCAGCACAAAAAACTACAAAAAGACCACGCAGAGTGTGCAAAAAGACCTCTGCACCGACTCATGGTGCGGAGGTGCCACTCTGCATCCCAGAGCTTCCAGCTAGCAAGGCAAAATCATGATAGCAAGCTGGACAAGAAAACAATGAACAAATAATAAACTAGCAGGGACTTAGCTTCTGCTGGAGTAGACAGGTCACCCGAAAGATCCAAGAGCGAACTGAACCAGTACAAGAACATTGACAGCTGGCATGGAGTAACGATTTGAGTGGATTTAAATAGAGCAGCCAGCCAAAGAATAAACTACGTCACCTGTGGCAGGAACCTCAGAAGCAGCAGCTCCACTCACAGCCACCAGAGGGAGTCCATGGACAGAACTCGCCGAAGTACCATTCATGAGCACAGGATGGAGTTCGATAACAGAATTCACAACACAGAGCGCAGTTGCACGACCACTCCAACCGCAGCAGCCAGTGTTGCACACGAGGTGTCCCATTATAGAACAGCTAGTGGTATGCGTCAGCAGGCTGTGCTACAAATGAAGTGTTTGGGCGACAACAAACACACCGCGGAAGTACTGGCCGAGTACTTGCAGCAAGAAACTCAGTCATGGCTGGGCAGTGTACATCTTGAGGCAGGCAAGGTAGTCAGTGATAACGGAAGGAATTTTATGGCTGCCATAGCCCTTTCAGAACTGAAACACATTCCTTGCCTGGCTCACACCTTGAACCTGGTGGTGCAGTGCTTCCTGAAAAATTATCTGGAGTTACCAGCCCTGCTCCTGAAGGTGCGAAGACTTTGCTCGCACATCCGGCGGTCGCCCGTACACTCCAACCGTATGCAGAATCATCAGCGATCGCTGAATCTTCCCCAGCACCTCCTAATAATCGACGTTGCAACAAGGTGGAACTCCACACTGCACATGCTTCAGAGGCTGTGCGAACAGAAGCGTGCTGTCATTTATTTGTGGGAGGATACATATACACGGGCAGGCAGTTGGATGGCAGACATGGAGTTGTCTGGTGTGCAGTGGTCGAAGCTCCAAGACCTCTGTCAAGTCCTTCAGTGTTTTGAGGAATGCACATGGCTGGTAAGTGCAGACGACGCCATCATAAGCATGAGCATCCCATTAATGCGTCTGCTGATGCAAAGTTTGATGCAAATCAAGGAGCAGGCGTCTGCAGCCAAGGAGGAGGGAAGCCTTGATGACAGTCAGCCATTGTCTGGTCAGGGAACTCTCCTGGACGAGGTGGCAGACGAAGAGGAGGAGGAGGATGGGGATGAATATTTATGGGAGGAGGATGGGCAATAGAAACTGGTGATGTTGCAAGGTCAGGTACAGGGTTTTTGCGGGCCACAAGTGATGTTGATTTGCAAGAAAGTGCTCCTCAACCCAGCACAAGCAGTGAATTGACACCTGGAACATTGGCCCACATGGCAGAGTATGCCTTGCGTATCCTAAAAAGGGACCCCCGCATTATCATAATGATGACTGATGACGATTACTGGTTGGCCTGCCTCCTGGATCCACGATACCAAGGAAAATTACAAAATATCATGCCACATGAGAACCTTGAGCAAATATTAGCTACCAAACAAGCAACTCTTGTAGACCGTTTTTTTCAGGCATGCCCAGCACACAGAGGCGGTGATGGTTCTCACATGAGCTGTAGGGCGCAAAATGGCAGAGGTGTTAGAGGTGCACAAATCCGAAGTGGCGTTGGACAGAGGGGTTTTATGACCAGGTTGTGGAGTGATTTCACAATGACCGCAGACACGACAGGTACTGCTGCATCAATTCAAAGTGACAGGAGACAGCATTTGTCCAGTATGGTTACCAACTATTTTTCCTCCTTTATCGATGTTCTCCCTCACACGTCATTCCCCTTTGATTACTGGGCATCAAAAATAGACACCTGGCCTGAATTGGCAGAATATGCATTACAGAAGCTCGCTTGCCCAGCTGCCAGTGTGCTATCAGAAAGAGTCTTCAGTGCTGCTGATTCAATAATGACTGAAAAAAGGACATGTCTGGCTACCAGAAATGTTGATGATGTAACCTTCATTAAAATGAACCAATCATGGATTTCAAATTATTTTGCCCCACCTTCTCCTGCTGACACGTAGCTTGCCTGAAAAATGCCTTGCTTTTGGCCTCCTCTTACTGACTGCTCCAATTCCTCCATTTCAGTTGCTGAATGTCCACCATAGGCCATTTTTATACCTCCCTAAATGAGCAAACTCCCCCCACAGGGCCGTGGTCACCACTTGGTGCAAACACCCATGCGAGTGCCGTTTGCCTGGATAGGTGGGTGTGCCCACTCTTTGGCGACGGCACTGGCACAGGGTCCCTCATAGTACAATGAAGTGTCTCTGATGGTGGTGGTGCACAACCAACGTCATACACACCGTTGTAATATGAGGGGCCCTGTGCCAGTATCGCCGCCCACGAGAGAGTGTTCCCCCCCAGCTCGAACAGTGCTCTACCAATTGCAAAACTTAACTCTCCCTGCTCCACCACTGTGTAGTCCGTGCTGTTAAATCCTTCAATGGCACTGCCAATACAAATTTGTTGAAATGATAGATGATAGTAAAAATATACAGGGGCCCTGGCCTCCATTTACACCAGTTAATACTTTGCGCCAACTACCACTGTCTACTACTCAGCAGAGGAGCCCACCGCTGCACCTAGCTATGCCACCAGTTTATTTATGAACATTTTTTGGGCTGACATTTAGCCCACTTTATTATTTTGGCCTACTAACTGTGTCAGCCACTTATTACAGTTGTCCTTCACTGAAAAAAACAATGCCGCCTGTGTACTCCTCTTACCAATTTTGAACTGCATTTAGCCTACTTTTTTTTATCTTAGGTGGTTTTCCTTTATTGGATGCTGCCCTTCCCGTGGTTGTTCCTTCCCGGTGAAAGACCTGGCTATTCATTGCTTGCGTTTGAGAAACACGTGATGGTGTCTCCGCGGCTTTTGTACATGCATTTGCATATTTCCCATAAGGGATGGGGGCAGTGTTCTGGATCACTGCGTTGAGAAACACGTGATGGTGTCTCCGCGGTGTTGGATGTTTTGATCTCCCCGAGGTCATTCATCCTTATGTTTATATACTTTTTTATTTTAGGCCTACTAAGTCTGTGTGAGCCTCTCATTACAGTTGTCCTCCTCCGCTGAACAAAGCTATGCCACCTGTGTACTCCTCTTACCAATTTTGAACTGCATTTAGCCTACTTACTTACTTGGGCCTAGTAACTGTGTGAGCCTCTCATAACAGTTGTCCTCCTCCGCTGAAAAAAGCTATGCCACCTGTGTACTCCTCTTACCAATTTTGAACTACATTTAGCCTACTTACTTACTTGGGCCTAGTAACTGTGTGAGCCTCTCATAACAGTTGTCCTCCTCCGCTGAACAAAGCTATGCCGCCTGTGTACTCCTGTTACCAATTTTGAACTGTATTTTGCCAACTTTTTTATTTTAGGCCTACTAAGTCTGTGTGAGCCTCTCATAACAGTTGTCCTCCTCAGCTGAGCAAAGCTATGCCGCCTGTGTACTCCTCTTACCAATTTTGAACTGCATTTAGCCTACTTTTTTATTTTAGGCCTACTAAGTCTGTGTGAGCCTCTCATTACTTTTGTCCTCCTCCGCTGAACAAAGCTATGCCGCCTGTGTACTCCTCTTACCAATTTTGAACTGCATTTAGCCTACTTACTTACCTGGACCTAGTAACTGTGTGAGCCTCTCATAACAGTTGTCCTCCTTCACTGAGAAAAGCTATGCAGCCTGTGTACTCCTGTTAGCAATTTTGAACTGCATTTAGCCTACTTTTTTATTTTAGGCCTAGTAACTGTGTCAACCACTTCTTACAGTTGTCCTACGCTGAACAAAGCAATGCCGCCAGTTTAGTCCTGTTAGCAATTTTGAACTGCATTTCGCCTACTTACTTTTTGGGGCCTACTAACTGTGTCAGCCTCTCATTACAGTTGTCCTCCACTGAACAAAGCTATGCCGCCTGTTTAGTCCAGTTACCAATTTTGAACTGCATTTAGCCAACTTTTTTATTTTGAGCCTATTAACTGTGTCTGCGCCACTCATTACAGTTATCCTCCACTGAACAAAACTATGCCGCCTGTTTAGTCCTGTTACCAATTTTGAATTGCATTTAGCCTACTTTATTATTTGGGCCTATATCTGTGTTTCCTCCTCATCCTGCCCATTACCCAGCCACTGCTAGATGAGTCTGCTGGTACATTGACCCAGACCACTACATTCCCCTTGCACTCTACACAGCCTGAATCTGACCCTGCTGAAAGTCAGGTTCCCCTTCCTGCATACTATACCACCTTACACGGGGACAAAGAGGAAGGTGCAGATGAAAGTGCAGGTTCCTTCATCAGGTGGGGGGGCATACTCGTTGACACTGACACAGGGCCCGTCATAGTACGCAAAAGTGTCTCTGGCAGTGGGAGGCGCCGCCTGCCGTCAAACACACCGCTATACTATGAGGGGCCGTGTGCCAGTGCCAACTAGTGGGCCCCCCTGCTTGCTCAGGATCACAGCACTGGCAAAGTTGAAATACTTACCTCTCCCTGCTCCACCGCCGTGACGTATTCCGCGTTTCCTGGGCCCACGAAAATCTTGAGCCAGCCCTACTCCCTCACAACTTTAGCCAAATGACCCCCAGTTTTCAATGCCTAACTATTATTATAAAGTAAATTAAGACTGACAAGCTTAAATAATAAGAATTGATGTTTTTGGCATTAAAATGAGCACTGTAGGTGTTTTCCTGTCCTCCACTCACTGCCGACTTTGATTCCCCTTTGACTTGCATTGGGTTTCGTGTTTCGGTCGGCCCCCGACTTTTCGCAATAGTCGGCCGATTTCACCCGACCCGACTTTTGAGAAAGCCGACTCGATCCTAAAGAAGTAAAAGTCGCTCAACTCTACTCTACACTATCGCAGGAAAATTTGCCCACCTCAGATGGACATTTTTTTCCCTATAACTGTAATTTTTATTAAGTTTTATACATTTTTAACAATCAAAATAAGCACAAAATACGTAGATTTTAACAAGCAAAATAGACAAAGAAAAGGATCAATGAGGATAGAGTACATTAAAGATTGATGGAAAACATTTCCCTTTAGTGGCATCAAAACATATTGGAAACTAAAACAATAAAAGTCTCAAGTTCCAAATGAAAAACTTTATATTTTAGTTATATCTAATGTCATAATAAACCAAACCACATATACATATTAAATTCAAATTTCTTATTTAACAATCGACAAACAGAAGACAGGACACACGCACATTAAGTGGTAAGAATAAAGGGTACAGTAGACGAAAACAATCCTAGCTATTGTTTTGAGCCCAGAAACAATTCCAGGGAACCCATATAGCATCAAATCTGTCAACATTCACATTCATTAAACCTGTCATGTAGTCCATTCTATGAATATCAGCCATTCTATTTAATATGTTTTGGTAAGAGGTAGGAGTGGTCTGTTTCCATTGGAAAGCAATCAAACACCTAGATGCGGTTAATCAGATGGACTTCATACAATGCATACAATGCAGGAGCAATATAGCAGTGCTATTGATAACCAACCAAGTCTATGCTTATGATGCACAACTGGCATACTATAAATGGCATATAATATTTCCCTGCTGAAAAAACTTTGTAGGATTATCTTAGGAAAATTTGCCCACTTCAGATGGATTTGGTACAGTGCAGGAACAATATAGCGATGCTATTGATAACCATCCAAGTCTGCCTGTATGCTTTTGATGCACAACTGGTGTACAATAAATGATGTAGAATTCTTCCCTGATGAAAAAAAATTACAGAATTACTATCGCAGGAAAATTTGCCCATCTCAGATGGACTGGTTACAGTTTAGAAGCAATATAGCGATGATATTGATAAGCAACCAAGTCTGGCTGTATTTTTTTGATGCACAACTGGAGCAGTATAAATGCCATATAATATTTCCTTGCTCAGAACAATTTGTAGAATTAAGAGCAGAAAAAGAATATTTTTAGCCCTGAGATCTTAAAGAGCTTTTAGTATGAGTTGCAGGAGGAAGGACGTGTAATTAGACCTATCCTGTCCTACGCTATCCCTTCAGTACAATCTCTCCCTAAGTGCTGCTATCAGCATTATGAATATTGATTATAATTAGCCCTCATTGTTAGGGTTGGCGGAATGCACCGAGTATACAGTATATGTGTTATAATAGGTGCGTTCGCAACCTGGGGTCCACTGTGGAGGAGAGAATCCTGCTGCTAGCAATTGGCAGCACTATATGGCGGTATAAGCGAACTCTTACTTCACAGAATCGCTAAGATAGAAGTTTGCCCGTAAGAGGTCGAAAACGTTGCAAACATCTCTCCGGTGAGAGTCAATATCTGGAGAGTAGATGAGTATATCATCCAGATATACTATGACCAAAGTGGAGAGCATATCCCGGAAGATATCATTTACAAAGTCTTGGAAAATGGCTGGGGCATTACAGAGGCCGAAGGGCATCACCAGATATTCATAGTGCCCATCCCTGGTGTTAAATGCCGTCTTCCGTTTGTCCACCTCACGGATGCGAATCAGGTTGTAAGCAGCCCGCAGATCTAATTTGGTGAATACCTTTACACCCCGTAGCCTATCGAAGAGCTCAGAAATCAGGGGCAAAGGGTACTTATTCTTAACGGTGATGGTGTTAAGACCCCTGTAATCTATGCATGGACGAAGTTCTCCGTTCTTCTTCTGCACATAAAAGAACCCCGCCCCTGCAGGTGACACTGACTTCCTAATGAAACCTCTAGCCAAATTCTCCTGAACATATTGAGTCATAGCCTATGTCTCCGGGAGGGAGAGAGGATAGACCCGACCCCGGGGAGGTTCTACTCCAGGCATGAGATCAATAGGACAGTCATAGAGATGGTGAGGCGTAAAGGTCTTCGCAGCCTTCTTGGAGAACACGTCCGCATAGGACCAATAACACTTGGGGAGAGAAGTAAGATCTGCGGGTACCTCTGTAGTGGCAACCTGAATGCACTCCCTCATACATCTGCCCTTACAAGGTTCACTCCAACCCAAAATTCTCCCTGAGTACCACTCTATATGAGGAGAGTGAAAACGTAACCAGGGTATCCCTAGTAGTATCTCATCTATTCCCTCGGGAATGACAAGCAGGGAGATAATCTCCTGATGGGAAGGAGACATAGATAATGAGAAAGGGATAGTCTGATGTGTAACTTTTGTGGGCAGTAATGACCCATTAACCACTCGAACAGTCACTGGCCTGGCGAGCATCACCAGTGGTATTGCATGGCGTTGGGCGAAGGCAGAGGACATAAAATTCCCCTCCGCCCCAGAGTCCACACAGAGCTTGACTGTAAGAGTGGAAGAGCGTAAAGTGATTGTCCCCTTAAAGGACAGCTTGGAGGAAAATACCGCTGTGTCTAGTGAACCTCCTCCTATGGTTACTAGACGCGATTGTTTCCCGATCGCTGAGGACATTTATTAGATTTCAAATGTCAAAAAAAGAAATAAAGAGAGGGACGGCACTAGAGGAGTACAAACTCTTGTGGACTAGGACTTCTTATAAGAAACCGATTTGCAGGTGTCACGAATAGGGTTGAGCGACCTTGACCTTTTTAGAGTCGAGCTGTGTTTCGCGAAACCCGACTATCTTAGAAGTCGAGTCGAGTGGAATCGGCCGATTATCGTGAAAAATCGGGTATCGACCGAAACACGAAACCCAATGCAAGTCAATGGGGGAGCATAGTCGGCAGTGAGTGGAGGCCAGGAAAACACCTACACTGCCCATTTTAATGGCAAAAACATCCATTCTTGTTA
Source organism: Ranitomeya imitator (assembly GCF_032444005.1). Lineage (NCBI taxonomy): Eukaryota > Metazoa > Chordata > Amphibia > Anura > Dendrobatidae > Ranitomeya > Ranitomeya imitator. Next base: position 200,134,925 of record NC_091286.1, read on the forward strand.
CAGAAGCTTGTCAATTGTAATTTACCTTATAATAATTGGAAGGCATTTGAAATTGGGGGTCATTTGGCTAAAGTTGTGGGGGGTAGGGCTGGTTCAAGTAATTAGTGGGCCCAGGAAATCTGGAACACGTCACGGCAGTGGAGCAGGGAGAGGTAAGTATTTAAACTTTGCAAGTGCTGTGATCCTGAGCAAGCAGGGGGGGCCCACTCGTTGGCATTGGTACTGGCACAGGGCCCCTCAAAGTACAGCGGTGTGTTTGCACGGCGGGGGCGCCTCCCACCGGCAGCAACACTTTTGCGTACTATGAGAGGCCCTGTGCCAGTGACGTCGCCAACTAGTATTCTCCCCCCACCTGATGAAGGAACCTGCACTTTCATCTGCACCTTCCTCTTTGTCTCCGTGTAAGTGGTATGGTATGCGGGAAGAGGAACCTGACTTTCAGCAGGGTCACAATCTTGCTGTGTAGAGTGCACGGGGAATGTTGCGTTATGGGTCAATGTACCAGCAGACTCATCTATCACTGGCTGGGCAATGGGCAGGATGAGGAGGAAACACAGATATAGGCCCAAAGAATAAAGTTGGCTAAATGCAGTTCAAAATTGGTAACACAGGACTAACCAGGGGGCATTGCAGTGGAGGACAACTGGAATGAGAGACTGACACAGAGAGTAGGCCCAAATCAGTAAGTAGTCGAAATGCAGTTCAAAATTGGCAACCGTAGTAAACAGGCGGCACAGCTTTGTTCAGTGGAGGAGAACAGCAAGGAGTGGCAGACACCGATAGTAGGCCCCAAACCAACTAGTACGCCAAATGCAGTAGTTCCATTTAACCACTATTTAACAAGAGCCTGAAGATAGAAGCTCAGGAAAGGCAACCTGGAGAACACCTTGGAGTGGAAGACACCGTCTCTACACCCCATACCCAATTTGTAGGCCTAATGCAGTGTAGTTTCCAACAACTACTAAACGAGAGCATTAAGATTGAAGCAATGGAGAGGAAACCTGGGGAACACCTTGGAGTGGAACACACCGTCTCTCTACACCCCATACCCAATTTGTAGGCCTAATGCAGTGTAGTTTCCAACAACTACTAAACGAGAGCATTAAGATTGAAGCAATGGAGAGGAAACCTGGGGAACACCTTGGAGTGGAACACACCGTCTCTCTACACCCCATACCCAATTTGTAGGCCTAATGCAGTGTAGTTTCCAACAACTACTAAACGAGAGCATTAAGATTGAAGCAATGGAGAGGAAACCTGGGGAACACCTTGGAGTGCAGCACACCGTCTCTCTACACCCCATACCCAATTTGTAGGCCTAATGCAGTGTAGTTTCCAACAACTACTAAACGAGAGCATTAAGATTGAAGCAATGGAGAGGAAACCTGGGGAACACCTTGGAGTGTAACACACCGTCTCTCTACACCCCATACCCTATTTGTAGGCCTAATGCAGTGTAGTTTCCAACAACTACTAAATGAGAGCATTAAGATTGAAGCAATGGAGAGGAAACCTGGGGAACACCTTGGAGTGGAACACACCGTCTCTACACCCCATACCCAATTTGTAGGCCTAATGCAGTGTAGTTTCCAACAACTACTAAACGAGAGCATTAAGATCGAAGCAATGTGGACGAAACCTGGGGAACACCTTGGAGTGTAACACACCGTCTCTCTACACCCCATACCAATTTGTAGGCCTAATGCAGTGTAGTTTCCAACAACTACTAAACGAGAGCATTAAGATTGAAGCAATGGAGAGGAAACCTGGGGAACACCTTGGAGTGTAACACACCGTCTCTCTACACCCCATACCCAATTTGAAGGCCTAATGCAGTGTAGTTTCCAACAACTACTAAACGAGAGCATTAAGATTGAAGCAATGGAGAGGAAACCTGGGGAACACCTTGGAGTGGAACACACCGTCTCTCTACACCCCCTACCCAATTTGTAGGCCTAATGCAGTGTAGTTTCCAACAACTACTAAACGAGAGCATTAAGATTGAAGCAATGGAGAGGAAACCTGGGGAACACCTTGGAGTGGAACACACCGTCTCTCTACACCCCATACCCAATTTGTAGGCCTAATGCAGTGTAGTTTCCAACAACTACTAAACGAGAGCATTAAGATTGAAGCAATGGAGAGGAAACCTGGGGAACACCTTGGAGTGTAACACACCGTCTCTCTACACCCCATACCCAATTTGTAGGCCTAATGCAGTGTAGTTTCCAACAACTACTAAACGAGAGCATTAAGATTGAAGCAATGAAGAGGAAGCCTGGGGAACACCTCGGAGTGTAACACACCGTCTCTCTACACCCCATACCCAATTTGTAGGCCTAATGCAGTGTAGTTTCCAACAACTACTAAACGAGAGCATTAAGATTGAAGCAATGGAGAGGAAACCTGGGGAACACCTTGGAGTGGAACACACCGTCTCTACACCCCATACCCAATTTGTAGGCCTAATGCAGTGTAGTTTCCAACAACTACTAAATGAGAGCATTAAGATCAAAGCAATGTGGACGAAACCTGGGGAACACCTTGGAGTGCAACACACCGTCTCTCTACATCCCATACCCAATTTGTAGGCCTAATGCAGTGTAGTTTCCAACAACTACTAAACGAGAGCATTAAGATTGAAGCAATGGAGAGGAAACCTGGGGAACACCTTGGAGTGTAACACACCGTCTCTCTACATCCCATACCCAATTTGTAGGCCTAATGCAGTGTAGTTTCCAACAACTACTAAACGAGAGCATTAAGATTGAAGCAATGGAGAGGAAACCTGGGGAACACCTTGGAGTGGAACACACCGTCTCTCTACACCCCATACCCAATTTGTAGGCCTAATGCAGTGTAGTTTCCAACAACTACTAAACGAGAGCATTCAGATTGAAGCAATGGAGAGGAAACCTGGGGAACACCTTGGAGTGTAACACACCGTCTCTCTACACCCCATACCCAATTTGTAGGCCTAATGCAGTGTCGTTTCCAACAACTACTAAACGAGAGCATTAAGATTGAAGCAATGGAGAGGAAACCTGGGGAACACCTTGGAGTGGAACACACCGTCTCTCTACACCCCATACCCAATTTGTAGGCCTAATGCAGTGTAGTTTCCAACAACTACTAAACGAGAGCATTCAGATTGAAGCAATAAAGAGGAAACCTGGGGAACACCTTGGAGTGTAACACACCGTCTCTCTACACCCCATACCCAATTTGTAGGCCTAATGCAGTGTAGTTTCCAACAACTACTAAACGAGAGCATTAAGATTGAAGCAATGGAGAGGAAACCTGGGGAACACCTTGGAGTGTAACACACCGTCTCTCTACACCCCATACCCAATTTGTAGGCCTAATGCAGTGTAGTTTCCAACAACTACTAAACGAGAGCATTAAGATTGAAGCAATGGAGAGGAAACCTGGGGAACACCTTGGAGTGGAACACACCATCTCTCTACACCCCATACCCAATTTGTAGGCCTAATGCAGTGTAGTTTCCAACAACTACTAAACGAGAGCATTAAGATTGAAGCAATGGAGAGGAAACCTGGGGAACACCTTGGAGTGGAACACACCGTCTCTCTACACCCCATACCCAATTTGTAGGCCTAATGCAGTGTAGTTTCCAACAACTACTAAACGAGAGCATTAAGATTGAAGCAATGGAGTGGAAACCTGGGGAACACCTTGGAGTGTAACACACCGTCTCTCTACACCCCATACCCAATTTGTAGGCCTAATACAGTGTAGTTTCCAACAACTACTAAACGAGAGCATTAAGATTGAAGCAATGGAGAGGAAACCTGGGGAACACCTTGGAGTGGAACACACCGTCTCTACACCCCATACCCAATTTGTAGGCCTAATGCAGTGTAGTTTCCAACAACTACTAAACGAGAGCATTAAGATCGAAGCAATGTGGACGAAACCTGGGGAACACCTTGGAGTGTAACACACCGTCTCTCTACACCCCATACCCAATTTGTAGGCCTAATGCAGTGTAGTTTCCAACAACTACTAAACGAGAGCATTAAGATTGAAGCAATGGAGAGGAAACCTGGGGAACACCTTGGAGTGTAACACACCGTCTCTCTACACCCCATACCCAATTTGTAGGCCTAATGCAGTGTAGTTTCCAACAACTACTAAACGAGAGCATTAAGATTGAAGCAATGGAGAGGAAACCTGGGGAACACCTTGGAGTGGAACACACCGTCTCTCTATACCCCATACCCAATTTGTAGGCCTAATGCAGTGTCGTTTCCAACAACTACTAAACGAGAGCATTAAGATTGAAGCAATGGAGAGGAAACCTGGGGAACACCTTGGAGTGTAACACACCGTCTCTCTACACCCCATACCCAATTTGTAGGCCTAATGCAGTGTAGTTTCCAACAACTACTAAACGAGAGCATTAAGATTGAAGCAATGGAGAGGAAACCTGGGGAACACCTTGGAGTGTAACACACCGTCTCTCTACACCCCATACCCAATTTGTAGGCCTAATGCAGTGTAGTTTCCAACAACTACTAAACGAGAGCATTAAGATTGAAGCAATGGAGAGGAAACCTGGGGAACACCTTGGAGTGTAACACACCGTCTCTCTACACCCCATACCCAATTTGTAGGCCTAATGCAGTGTAGTTTCCAACAACTACTAAACGAGAGCATTAAGATTGAAGCAATGGAGAGGAAACCTGGGGAACACCTTGGAGTGGAACACACCGTCTCTCTACACCCCATACCCAATTTGTAGGCCTAATGCAGTGTAGTTTCCAACAACTACTAAACGAGAGCATTAAGATTGAAGCAATGGAGAGGAAACCTGGGGAACACCTTGGAGTGTAACACACCGTCTCTCTACACCCCATACCCAATTTGTAGGCCTAATGCAGTGTAGTTTCCAACAACTACTAAACGAGAGCATTAAGATCGAAGCAATGTGGACGAAACCTGGGGAACACCTTGGAGTGTAACACACCGTCTCTCTACACCCCATACCCAATTTGTAGGCCTAATGCAGTGTAGTTTCAACAACTACTAAACGAGAGCATTAAGATTGAAGCAATGGAGAGGAAACCTGGGGAACACCTTGGAGTGGAACACACCGTCTCTACACCCCATACCCAATTTGTAGGCCTAATGAAGTGTAGTTTCCAACAACTACTAAACGAGAGCATTAAGATTGAAGCAATGGAGAGGAAACCTGGGGAACACCTTGGAGTGGAACACACAGTCTCTACACCCCATACCCAATTTGTAGGCCTTATGCAGTGTAGTTTTCACCAACTACTAAACGAGAGTAGGAAGATCGAAGCAATGTGGACGAAACCTGGGGCACACCTTGTGGCGGCAGACACCGTTAGTAGGCCCTACCAAAGTTGTAGCCCCAATGCAGTTTTAAAATTCCTAGAGGCTGAAAACAAGACTATTGACGCTCAGCTTTTTTCAAAGGAACACAGCTGTATTGAGTGGCGCAGACAGACACAGGTAGTAGGCCTTAAACCAAAAATGTGGCTCTCTGCAGCTTTAAAAAGGTTACAGGGGTACACAGGCAGCATTGCTCTGGGCTGTGGAGGACAATTTCAATAGTGGACCGCAGACAGACTTTGTACGCCTACTACTAAAAAAAGGATGCTCTATGCAATTAAAAATAGGTTCCAGGGGTACACGGGCAGCTGTGGTCTGGTCAGTGGAGGAGTAGTAGAAAGAACGGGCCGCAGACAGGCTTCGAAGGCCTAACATAAAAAGTTATTGGGCTGTAGGCACTTTAACATTGGTTCCAGGGGTACACGGGCAGCAGTGGTCTGGTCAGTGTAGGAGTAGTAGAAAGAACGGGCCACAGACAGGCTTCGAAGGCCTAACATAAAAAAATATTGGACTGTAGGCACTTTAACATTGGTTCCAGGGGTACACGGGCAGCAGTAGACTGGTCAGTGTAGTAGTAGTAGAAAGAACGGGCCGCAGACAGGCTTCGAAGGCCTAACATAAAAAAATATTGGACTGTAGGCACTTTTAAATAGGTTCCAGGGGTACACAGGCAGCAGTAGACTGGTCAGTGTAGTAGTAGTAGAAAGAACGGGCCGCAGACAGGCTTCGAAGGCCTAACATAATAAAAATGGGCTGGCTGTAGGCACTTTATAATTGGTTCCAGGGGTACACGGGCAGCAGTAGACAGGTCAGTGTAGTAGTAGTTGAAAGAACGGGCCGCAGACAGGCTTCGAAGGCCTAACATAATAAAACTGGACAGGCTGTAGGCACTTTATAATTGGTTCCAGGAGTACACGGGCAGCAGTAGACAGGTCAGTGGAGGCCTAGTGGAAGGAGGGACCGCAGACAGGCTTCGAAGGCCTAACATAATAAAATTGGACAGGCTGTAGGCACTTTATAATTGGTTCCAGGGGTACACGGGCAGCAGTACACAGGTCAGTGGAGGCCTAGTGGAAGGAGGGACCGCAGACAGGCTTCGAAGGCCTAACATAATAAAATTGGACAGGCTGTAGGCACTTTATAATTGGTTCCAGGGGTACACGGGCAGCAGTAGACAGGTCAGTGGAGGCCTAGTGGAAGGAGGGACCGCAGACAGGCTTCGAAGACCTAACATAATAAATTGGGCTGGCTGTAGGCAATTTAAAATTGGTTCCAGGGGTACACGGGCAGCAGTACACAGGTCAGTGGAGGCCTAGTGGAAGGAGGGACCGCAGACAGGCTTCGAAGGCCTAACATAATAAAATTGGACAGGCTGTAGGCACTTTATAATTGGTTCCAGGGGTACACGGGCAGCAGTAGACAGGTCAGTGGAGGCCTAGTGGAAGGAGGGACCGCAGACAGGCTTCGAAGGCCTAACATAATAAATTGGGCTGGCTGTAGGCAATTTAAAATTGGTTCCAGGGGTACACGGGCAGCAGTAGACAGGTCAGTGTAGTAGTAGTTGAAAGAACGGGCCGCAGACAGGCTTCGAAGGCCTAACATAATAAAATTGGACAGGCTGTAGGCACTTTATAATTGGTTCCAGGAGTACACGGGCAGCAGTAGACAGGTCAGTGGAGGCCTAGTGGAAGGAGGGACCGCAGACAGGCTTCGAAGGCCGAACATAATAAAATTGGACAGGCTGTAGGCACTTTATAATTGGTTCCAGAGGTACACGGGCAGCAGTACACAGGTCAGTGGAGGCCTAGTGGAAGGAGGGACCGCAGACAAGCTTCGAAGGCCTAACATAATAAAATTGGACAGGCTGTAGGCACTTTATAATTGGTTCCAGGGGTACACGGGCAGCAGTACACAGGTCAGTGGAGGCCTAGTGGAAGGAGGGACCTGTTATGTTTGCTAATGACAGGTGTTATGAAGACAATCCAGAAACACAGTGTGCTTAGCGATCAGAGCGCACACAGTGATCTGACAAATACGCAAAAATACAAGAACGAGCTCTGAGACGTGGAAACTCTGTAGACTACACACCTGATCCTATCCTAAACACAACTAAAAGCGGCTGTGGATTGCGCCTAACAACTACCTAGGCAACTCGGCACAGCCTAAGAAACTAGCTAGCCTGAAGATAGAAAAATAGGCCTGACTTGCCCCAGAGAAATTCCCCAAAGGAAAAGGCAGCCCCCCACATATAATGACTGTGAGTAAGATGAAAAGACAAAACGTAGGGATGAAATAGATTCAGCAAAGTGGGGCCCGATATTCTAGGACAGAGCGAGGACAGTAAAGCGAACTTTGCAGTCTACAAAAAACCCTAAAGCAAAACCACGCAAAGGGGGCAAAAAAAAACCCACCGTGCCGAACTAACGGCACGGCGGTACACCCTTTGCGTCTCAGAGCTTCCAGCAAAACAAAAGACAAGCTGGACAGAAAAAAAGCAACAAAAAAGCAAAAAGCACTTAGCTATACAGAGCAGCAGGTCACAGGAACAATCAGGAGAAGCTCAGATCCAACACTGAAACATTGACAAGGAGCAAGGATAGCAGCATCAGGCGGAGTTAAGTAATGAAGCAGTTAACGAGCTCACCAGAACACCTGAGGGAGGAAGCTCAGAAGCTGCAGTACCACTTGTGACCACAGGAGTGAATTCAGCCACAGAATTCACAACAGTACCCCCCCCCCCTTGAGGAGGGGTCACCGAACCCTCACCAGAGCCCCCAGGCCGACCAGGATGAGCCGCATGAAAGGCACGAACAAGATCGGAAGCATGAACATCAGAGGCAAAAACCCAGGAATTATCTTCCTGAGCATAACCCTTCCATTTAACCAGATACTGGAGTTTCCGTCTAGAAACACGAGAATCCAAAATCTTCTCCACAATATACTCCAATTCCCCCTCCACCAAAACCGGGGCAGGAGGCTCAACAGATGGAACCATAGGTGCCACGTATCTCCGCAACAACGACCTATGGAATACGTTATGTATGGAAAAGGAGTCTGGGAGGGTCAAACGAAAAGACACAGGATTGAGAACCTCAGAAATCCTATACGGACCAATAAAACGAGGTTTAAATTTAGGAGAGGAAACCTTCATAGGAATATGACGAGAAGATAACCAAACCAGATCCCCAACACGAAGTCGGGGACCCACACGGCGTCTGCGATTAGCGAAAAGTTGAGCTTTCTCCTGGGACAAGATCAAATTGTCCACTACCTGAGTCCAGATCTGCTGCAACCTATCCACCACAGAATCCACACCAGGACAGTCCGAAGACTCAACCTGTCCTGAAGAGAAACGAGGATGGAACCCAGAATTGCAAAAAAATGGAGAAACCAAGGTAGCCGAGCTGGCCCGATTATTAAGGGCGAACTCAGCCAACGGCAAAAAGGACACCCAATCATCCTGGTCTGCAGAAACAAAACATCTCAGATATGTTTCCAAGGTCTGATTGGTTCGTTCGGTCTGGCCATTAGTCTGAGGATGGAAAGCCGAGGAAAAGGATAGGTCAATGCCCATCCTACCACAAAAGGCCCGCCAAAACCTTGAAACAAACTGGGAACCTCTGTCAGAAACAATATTCTCAGGAATGCCATGCAACCGAACCACATGCTGAAAGAACAAAGGTACCAAATCAGAGGAGGAAGGCAATTTAGCCAAGGGCACCAGATGGACCATTTTAGAAAAGCGATCACAGACCACCCAAATGACTGACATCTTTTGAGAAACGGGAAGGTCAGAAATGAAATCCATTGAAATATGTGTCCAAGGCCTCTTTGGGACCGGCAAGGGCAAAAGCAACCCACTGGCACGAGAACAGCAGGGCTTAGCCCTAGCACAAATCCCACAGGACTGCACAAAAGTACGTACATCCCGTGACAGAGATGGCCACCAGAAGGATCTAGCCACTAACTCTCTGGTACCAAAGATTCCAGGATGACCAGCCAACACCGAACAATGAAGTTCAGAGATAAGTTTATTAGTCCACCTATCAGGGACGAACAGTTTCTCTGCTGGACAACGATCAGGTTTATTCGCCTAAAATTTTTGCAGCACCCGCCGCAAATCAGGGGAGATGGCAGACACAATGACTCCTTCCTTGAGGATACCAGCTGGCTCAGATAAACCCGGAGAGTCGGGCACAAAACTCCTAGACAGAGCATCCGCCTTCACATTTTTAGAGCCCGGAAGGTACGAAATCACAAAGTCGAAGCGGGCAAAAAATAACGACCAACGGGCCTGTCTAGGATTCAAGCGCTTGGCAGACTCGAGATAAGTCAAGTTCTTATGATCAGTCAATACCACCACGCGATGCTTAGCTCCTTCAAGCCAATGACGCCACTCCTCGAATGCCCACTTCATGGCCAGCAACTCTCGATTGCCCACATCATAATTACGCTCAGCGGGCGAAAACTTCCTGGAAAAGAAAGCACATGGTTTCATCACTGAGCAATCAGAACCTCTCTGTGACAAAACCGCCCCTGCTCCAATCTCAGAAGCATCAACCTCGACCTGGAACGGAAGAGAAACATCTGGCTGACACAACACAGGGGCAGAACAAAAACGACGCTTCAACTCCTGAAAAGCTTCCACAGCAGCAGAAGACCAATTAACCAAATCAGCACCCTTCTTGGTCAAATCGGTCAATGGTTTGGCAATGCTAGAAAAATTACAGATGAAGCGACGATAAAAATTAGCAAAGCCCAGGAACTTTTGCAGACTTTTCAGAGATGTCGGCTGAATCCAATCCTGGATGGCTTGGACCTTAACTGGATCCATCTCGATAGTAGAAGGGGTAAAGATGAACCCCAAAAATGAAACTTTCTGCACACCGAAGAGACACTTTGATCCCTTCACAAACAAAGAGTTAGCACGCAGGACCTGAAAAACCATTCTGACCTGCTTCACATGAGACTCCCAATCATCTGAGAAGATCAAAATGTCATCCAAGTAAACAATCAGGAATTTATCCAGATACTCACGGAAGATGTCATGCATAAAAGACTGAAACACAGATGGAGCATTGGCAAGTCCGAACGGCATCACTAGATACTCAAAATGACCCTCGGGCGTATTGAATGCAGTTTTCCATTCATCTCCTTGCCTGATTCTCACCAGATTATACGCACCACGAAGATCTATCTTAGTGAACCAACTAGCCCCCTTAATCCGAGCAAACAAGTCAGATAACAATGGCAAGGGATACTGAAATTTAACAGTGATCTTATTAAGAAGGCGGTAATCAATACACGGTCTCAGCGAACCATCCTTCTTGGCTACAAAGAAGAACCCTGCTCCCAGTGGTGATGACGATGGGCGAATATGTCCCTTCTCCAGGGATTCCTTCACATAATTGCGCATAGCGGCGTGTTCGGGCACGGATAAATTAAATAATCGACCTTTAGGGAATTTACTACCAGGAATCAAATTGATAGCACAATCACAATCCCTATGCGGAGGTAGAGCATCGGACTTGGGCTCTTCAAATACATCCTGATAATCAGACAAGAACTCTGGGACCTCAGAAGGGGTGGATGACGAAATCGACAAAAATGGAACATCACCATGTACCCCCTGACAACCCCAGCTGGATACCGACATGGAATTCCAATCCAATACTGGATTATGGGTTTGTAGCCATGGCAACCCCAACACGACCACATCATGCAGATTATGCAACACCAGAAAGCGAATAACTTCCTGATGTGCAGGAGCCATGCACATGGTCAGCTGGGCCCAGTATTGAGGTTTATTCTTGGCCAAAGGTGTAGCATCAATTCCTCTCAATGGAATAGGACACCGCAAAGGCTCCAAGAAAAACCCACAACGTTTAGCATAATCCAAATCCATCAGATTCAGGGCAGCGCCCGAATCCACAAACGCCATGACAGAAAACGACGACAAAGAGCATATCAAGGTAATGGACAGAAGGAATTTGGACTGTACAGTACCAATGACGGCAGACCTAGCGGACCGCTTAGTGCGCTTAGGACAATCAGAAATAGCATGAGTGGAATCACCACAGTAGAAACACAGACCATTCAGACGTCTGTATTCCTGCCGTTCAACTCTAGTCATAGTCCTATCGCACTGCATAGGCTCAGGTTTAACCTCAGGCAGTACCGCCAAATGGTGCACAGATTTACGCTCGCGCAAGCGTCGACCGATCTGAATGGCCAAAGACAAAGACTCATTCAAACCAGCAGGCATAGGAAATCCCACCATGACATCCTTAAGAGCCTCAGAGAGACCCTTTCTGAACAAAGCTGCCAGCGTAGATTCATTCCACTGAGTGAGTACTGACCATTTCCTAAATTTCTGACAATATAATTCTATATCATCCTGACCCTGGCACAAAGCCAGCAAATTTTTCTCAGCCTGATCCACTGAATTAGGCTCATCGTACAGCAATCCGAGCGCCAGGAAAAACGCATCGACACTACTCAATGCAGGGTCTCCTGGCGCAAGAGAAAATGCCCAGTCTTGAGGGTCGCCGCGCAAAAAAGAAATAATAATCAAAACCTGTTGAATAGGATTACCAGAAGAATGAGGTTTCAAGGCCAGAAATAGCTTACAATTATTTTTGAAACTTAGAAACTTAGTTCTATCTCCAAAAAACAAATCAGGAATAGGAATTCTTGGTTCTAACATAGATTTCTGATCAATAGTATCTTGAATTTTTTGTACATTTATAACGAGATTATCCATTGAAGAGCACAGACCCTGAATATCCATGTCCACACCTGTGTCCAGAATCACCCAAATGTCTAGGGGAAAAAAAAAAAAAAGTGAACACAGAGCAGAAAAAAAAAAAAAAATGATGTCAGAACTTTTTCTTTCCCTCTATTGAGAATCATTAGTTTGGCTCCTTGTACTGTTATGTTTGCTAATGACAGGTGTTATGAAGACAATCCAGAAACACAGTGTGCTTAGCGATCAGAGCGCACACAGTGATCTGACAAATACCCAAAAATACAAGAACGAGCTCTGAGACGTGGAAACTCTGTAGACTGCACACCTGATCCTATCCTAAACACAACTAATAGCGGCTGTGGATTGCGCCTAACAACTACCTAGGCAACTCGGCACAGCCTAAGAAACTAGCTAGCCTGAAGATAGAAAAATAGGCCTGACTTGCCCCAGAGAAATTCCCCAAAGGAAAAGGCAGCCCCCCACATATAATGACTGTGAGTAAGATGAAAAGACAAAACGTAGGGATGAAATAGATTCAGCAAAGTGGGGCCCGATATTCTAGGACAGAGCGAGGACAGTAAAGCGAACTTTGCAGTCTACAAAAAACCCTAAAGCAAAACCACGCAAAGGGGGCAAAAAAAAACCCACCGTGCCGAACTAACGGCACGGCGGTACACCCTTTGCGCCTCAGAGCTTCCAGCAAAACAAAAGACAAGCTGGACAGAAAAAAAGCAACAAAAAAGCAAAAAGCACTTAGCTATACAGAGCAGCAGGTCACAGGAACAATCAGGAGAAGCTCAGATCCAACACTGAAACATTGACAAGGAGCAAGGATAGCAGCATCAGGCGGAGTTAAGTAATGAAGCAGTTAACGAGCTCACCAGAACACCTGAGGGAGGAAGCTCAGAAGCTGCAGTACCACTTGTGACCACAGGAGTGAATTCAGCCACAGAATTCACAACAGGGACCGCAGACAGGCTTCGAAGGCCTAACATAATAAATTGGGCTGGCTGTAGGCAATTTAAAATTGGTTCCAGGGGTACACGGGCAGCAGTACACAGGTCAGTGGAGGCCTAGTGGAAGGAGGGACCGCAGACAGGCTTCGAAGGCCTAACATAATAAAATTGGACAGGCTGTAGGCACTTTATAATTGGTTCCAGGGGTACACGGGCAGCAGTAGACAGGTCAGTGGAGGCCTAGTGGAAGGAGGGACCGCAGACAGGCTTCGAAGGCCTAACATAATAAATTGGGCTGGCTGTAGGCAATTTAAAATTGGTTCCAGGGGTACACGGGCAGCAGTAGACAGGTCAGTGTAGTAGTAGTTGAAAGAACGGGCCGCAGACAGGCTTCGAAGGCCTAACATAATAAAATTGGACAGGCTGTAGGCACTTTATAATTGGTTCCAGGAGTACACGGGCAGCAGTAGACAGGTCAGTGGAGGCCTAGTGGAAGGAGGGACCGCAGACAGGCTTCGAAGGCCTAACATAATAAAATTGGGCTGGCTGTAGGCACTTTAAAATTGGTTCCAGGGGTACACGGGCAGCAGTAGACAGGTCAGTGTAGTAGTAGTTGAAAAAAACGGCCGCAGACAGGCTTCGAAGGCCTAACATAATAAAATTGGATAGGCTGTAGGCACTTTATAATTGGTTCCAGGAGTACACGGGCAGCAGTAGACAGGTCAGTGGAGGCCTAGTGGAAGGAGGGACCGCAGACAGGCTTCGAAGGCCTAACATAATAAAATTGGACAGCCTGTAGGCACTTTATAATTGGTTCCAGGGGTACACGGGCAGCAGTAGACAGGTCAGTGTAGTAGTAGTTGAAAGAACGGGCCGCAGACAGGCTTCGAAGGCCTAACATAATAAAATTGGACAGGCTGTAGGCACTTTATAATTGGTTCCAGGGGTACACGGGCAGCAGTACATAGGTCAGTGGAGGCCTAGTGGAAGGAGGGACCGCAGACAGGCTTCAAACGCCTAACATAATAAAATTGGACAGGCTGTAGGCACTTTATAATTGGTTCCAGGGGTACACGGGCAGCAGTACACAGGTCAGTGGAGGCCTAGTGGAAGGAGGGACCGCAGACAGGCTTCGAAGGCCTAACATAATAAAATTGGACAGGCTGTAGGCACTTTATAATTGGTTCCAGGGGTACACAGGCAGCAGTAGACAGGTCAGTGGAGGCCTAGTGGAAAGAGGGACCGCAGACAGGCTTCGAAGGCCTAACATAATAAATTGGGCTGGCTGTAGGCAATTTAAAATTGGTTCCAGGGGTACACGGGCAGCAGGAGACAGGTCAGTGTAGTAGTAGTTGAAAGAACGGGCCGCAGACAGGCTTCGAAGACCTAACATAATAAAATTGGACAGGCTGTAGGCACTTTATAATTGGTTCCAGGGGTACACGGGCATCAGTAGACAGGTCAGTGGAGGCCTAGTGGAAAGAGGGACCGCAGACAGGCTTCGAAGGCCTAACATAATAAAATTGGACAGGCTGTAGGCACTTTATAATTGGTTCCAGGGGTACACGGGCAGCAGTAGACAGGTCAGTGTAGTAGTAGTTGAAAGAACGGGCCGCAGACAGGCTTCGAAGGCCTAACATAATAAAATTGGACAGGCTGTAGGCACTTTATAATTGGTTCCAGGGGTACACGGGCAGCAGTACACATGTCAGTGGAGGCCTAGTGGAAGGAGGGACCGCAGACAGGCTTCGAAGGCCTAACATAATAAAATTGGACAGGCTGTAGGCACTTTATAATTGGTTCCAGGGGTACACGGGCAGCAGTACACAGGTCAGTGGAGGCCTAGTGGAAGGAGGGACCGCAGACAGGCTTCGAAGGCCTAATATAATAAAATTGGACAGGCTGTGTGCACTTTATAATTGGTTCCAGGGGTACACGGGCAACAGTAGACAGGTCAGTGGAGGCCTAGTGGAAGGAGGGACCGCAGACAGGCTTCGAAGGCCTAACATAATAAATTGGGCTGGCTGTAGGCACTTTTAAATAGGTTCCAGGGGTACACGGGCAGCAGTGGTCTGGTCAGTGGAGGCCTAGTGGAAGGAGGGACCGCAGACAGGCTTCGAAGGCCTAACATAATAAATTCGGCTGGCTGTAGGCACTTTTAAATAGGTTCCAGGGGTACACGGGCAGCAGTGGTCTGGTCAGTGGAGGCCTAGTGGAAGTGGGGACCGCAGACAAGCTTCGAAGGCCTAACATAATAAATTGGGCTGGCTGGAGGCACTTTTAAATAGGTTCCAGGGGTACACGGGCAGCAGTGGTCTGGTCAGTGGAGGCCTAGTGGAAGGAGGGACCGCAGACAGGCTTCGAAGGCCTAACATAATAAATTGGGCTGGCTGTAGGCACTTTATAATTGGTTCCAGGGGTACACGGGCAGCAGTACATAGGTCAGTGGAGGCCTAGTGGAAGGAGGGACCGCAGACAGGCTTCGAAGGCCTAACATAATAAAATTGGACAGGCTGTAGGCACTTTATAATTGGTTCCAGGAGTACACGGGCAGCAGTAGACAGGTCAGTGGAGGCCTAGTGGAAGGAGGGACCGCAGACAGGCTTCGAAGGCCTAACATAATAAAATTGGACAGGCTGTAGGCACTTTATAATTGGTTCCAGGGGTACACGGGCAGCAGTACACAGGTCAGTGGAGGCCTAGTGGAAGGAGGGACCGCAGACAGGCTTCGAAGGCCTAACAGGGCTGGCTGTAGGCACTTTTAAATAGGTTCCAGGGGTACACGGGCAGCAGCTGTTTGGTCAGTGGAGGCCTAGTGGAAGGAGGGACCGCAGACAGGCTTCGAAGACCTAACATAATAAATTGGGCTGGCTGTAGGCACTTTTAAATAGGTTCCAGGGGTACACGGGCAGCAGTGGTCTGGTCAATGGAGGCCTAGTGGAAGGAGGGACCGCAGACAGGCTTCGAAGGCCTAACATAATAAATTGGGATGGCTGTAGGCACTTTATAATTGGTTCCAGGGGTACACGGGCAGCAGTACACAGGTCAGTGGAGGCCTAGTGGAAGGAGGGACCGCAGACAGGCTTCGAAGGCCTAACATAATAAATTGGGCTGACTGTAGGCACTTTTAAATAGGTTCCAGGGGTACACGGGCAGCAGTGGTCTGGTCAGTGGAGGCCTAGTGGAAGGAGGGACCGCAGACAAGCTTCGAAGGCCTAACATAATAAAGTGGGCTGGCTGTAGGCACTTTTAAATAGGTTCCAGGGGTACACGGGCAGCAGTGGTCTGGTCAGTGGAGGCCTAGTGGAAGGAGGGACCGCAGACAGGCTTCGAAGGCCTAACATAATAAATTGGGCTGGCTGTAGGCACTTTTAAATAGGTTTCAGGGGTACACGGGCAGCAGTGGTCTGGTCAGTTGAGGCCTAGTGGAAGGAGGGACCGCAGACAGGCTTCGAAGGCCTAACATAATAAATTGGGCTGGCTGTAGGCACTTTTAAATAGGTTCCAGGGGTACACGGGCAGCAGTGGTCTGGTCAGTGGAGGCCTAGTGGAAGGAGGGACCGCACACAGGCTTCGAAGGCCTAACATAATAAAATTGGACAGGCTGTAGGCACTTTATGATTGGTTCCAGGGGTACACGGGCAGCAGTGGTCTGGTCAGTGGAGGCCTAGTGGAAGGAGGGACCGCAGACAGGCTTCAAAGGCCTAACATAATAAAATTGGACAGGCTGTAGGCACTTTATAATTGGTTCCAGGGGTACACGGGCAGCAGTGGTCTGGTCAGTGGAGGCCGATTGTAATGAGTGTCTGCCAGTTAGTAGTCCAAAACAATAAATAAATGTGAATGTTTCGCATTAAAACAAAACGAAAACACTAAAGGGTGCAATCATTAGGTACAGGGGTGGGATCCTCTGCGTAGTTTCAGACCTACTCATTTAGCGCAAAGTATTTACTGTGGTAAATAGAGGACACTGCCCCTGACTATGTTAAGTACCATCATACATGTCAACACAATGGTATTGTCAGTGGCAGGAATGGAAGGATGTCAGAGCATAGACTAAACATTGGTGGAAGTGTGAGAGATAACTGTGGAAGTGGTAGAGCAATGTTTGACCTGGGGGTGGTGAACTCTCTTGTGGCCGGCGGTACAGGCCCAGAACCCCTCATGTTACAACAGTGTGTCTGACGTTGGGTGCGCACCACCACCGCCAGAGACACTTTATTGTACTATGAGGGACCCAGTGGCAGTGCTGTCGACCAAAGCGGGCACACCCACCTCTTCAGACAAACAGCACTCTCACGGGTGCTTGCGCCAAGTCGCGATACCACGGCCCCGTGTGGGGAGTTTGGCCATTTAGGGAGGTGTAAACATGTCGTATGCTGGACAATCAGCTGCAGCAAATTAGACATTAGAAAAGTAATTCACAGTAGTCCACAGGCAAGAGCTTTTCATAGGAAAGCTAGGTGTCGGCCGGGCAAGGTGGGGCAAAAGAATTCGAAATCCAGTTGTGGTTCATTTTAATGAATGTTAGATCATCAACATTTTGGGTAGCCAGACGAGTCCTTTTTTCGGTTAATATTGAACCTGCAGCACTGAATACTCTTTCTGATAGGACACTAGCTGCAGGGCAAGCAAGCTCCTGCAATGCATATTCTGCCAATTCTGGCCAGGTGTCTAATTTGGATGCCCAGTAATCAAATGGGAATGACGGTTGAGGGAGAACATCGATAAGGGATGAAAAATAGTTTGTAACCATACTGGACAAATGTTGTCTCCTGTCACTTTCAATTGATGCAGCAGTACCTGTCCTGTCTGCGGTCATAGCAAAATCACTCCACAACCTGGTCAGAAAACCTCTCTGTCCAACGCCACTTCTGATGTGTGCACCCCTAACACTCCTGGTCTGCTGCCCCCTGGAGCTCGTGTGAGAACGATCACGGGCGCTGTGTGCTGGGAATGCCTGAAGCAAACGGTCAACAAGAGTTGATTGTTTGGTTGCTAATATTAGTTCCAAGTTCTCATGTGGCATAATATTTTGCAATTTGCCTTTATAGCGAGGATCAAGGAGGCAGGCCAACCAGTAATCGTCATCGTTCATCATTTTAGTAATGCGTGTGTCCCTTTTGAGGATACGTAAGCCATGTGGGCCAAAGTTCCAGTTGTCAAATCTGCGGTTGTGATTGGTTGAGGGGCAGTTTCAGGCAAATCTACGTCACTTGTGTCCCTCAAAAAACCAGAACCCGGCCTTGCCACGCAACCAATTTCCAGTGCCCCCTGGAAAGCTTCCTCACTAAAAATATACTCATCCCCATCATCCTCCTCGTCCTCCACCTCCTCTTCACCCGCTACCTCGTCCTGTACACTGCCCTGGCCAGACAATGGCTGACTGTCATCAAGGCTTTCCTCTTCCTCTGGTGCAGACGCCTGATCCTTTATGTACGTCAAACTTTGCATCAGCAGACACATTAGGGGGATGCTCATGCTTATTATGGCGTTGTCTGCACTAACCAGCCGTGTGCATTCCTTAAAACACTGAAGGACTTGACACATGTCTTGTATCTTCGACCACTGCACACCTGACAACTCCATGTCTGCCATCCTACTGCCTGCCCGTGTATATGTATCCTCCCACAAAAACATAACAGCCCGCCTCTGTTCGCACAGTCTCTGAAGCATGTGCAGTGTTGAGTTCCACCTTTTGCAACGTCTATGATTAGGCGATGCTGGGGAAGGTTCAAAGACCGCTGATAGGTCTGCATACGGCTGGAGTGTACAGGCGAACGGCGGATATGTGAGCAAAGTCCACGCACTTTGAGGAGCAGGTCGGAGAACCCAGAATAAGTTTTCAATAAGCACTGCACCACCAGGTTTAAGGTGTGAGCCAGGCAAGGAATGTGTTACAGTTGGGAAAGGGAGATGGCAGCCATGAAATTCCTTCCGTTATCACTCACTACCTTGCCTGCCTCAAGATCTACTGTGCCCAGCCACGACTGCGTTTCTTGCTGCAAGAACTCGGACAGAACTTCCGCGGTGTGTCTGTTGTCGCCCAAACAATTCATAGCCAATACAGCGTGCTGACGCTTGCCAGTAGCTGGCCCATAATGGGACAACTGGTGTGCAACAGTGTCTGCTACCGATGGAGTTGTTGGGCGACTGCGGTCTGTGGAAGAGCTCTCGCTTCTGCAGGAGGAGGAGGAGGAGGAGGGGGTGCGAATGCCTACAGCCAACTGTTTCCTAGACCGTGGGCTAGGCACAACTGTCCCGAAATTGATGTCCCCTGTGGACCCTGCATCCACCACATTCACCCAGTGTGCCGTGATGGACACGTAACGTCCCTGGCCATCACAGATTGCCTGAGTGCATGGACGATGCGCTGTTTAACATGCTGGTGCAGGGCTGGGATGGCTTTTCTGGAAAAAAAGTGTCGACTGGGTAGCTCGTAGCGTGGTTCAGCGTACTCCATCAGGGCTTTGAAAGCTTCGCTTTCAACTAACCGGTAGGGCATCATCTCTAACGAGATTAGTCTAGCTATGTGGGCGTTAAAACCCTGTGTACGCGGGTGCGAGGATAAGTACTTCCTTTTTCTAACCAGAGTCTCATGTAGGGTGAGCTGGACTGGAGAGCTGGAGATCGTGGAACTAGCGGGTGTGCCGGTGGACATGGCAGACTGAGAGACGGTTGGAGACGGTATTGTTTCCGCTGGTGCCCTAGATGCAATATTTCCTCCTACAAAACTGGTGATTCCCTGACCGTTAGGAGTCGAGTTTCCTCTGCTGCACAGGGGGAATCTCGATCCATCTCCGCTGCGGTCCCCCATTCTCCTCCAGCCGCAGTGGAGTCTGCTCAGCAGGGACGTCGATCCCAGCGTCTCGCTCAGTCTGACTCTGTGCGAAGAGTTGCTGCTGCTTCTCCAGTCTCTGCCATTAAAGTCAGTGCTGGTCAGCAGTGAGCGGACTTCTCTGGGACTAAGTCCTTGTCTGCACGTACTGAGCATGCCCAGGGTAAGATCTCCCGTTGGAGATCGAGGGTCATGTGCTCAGGCTCTGCAGCACATTCCATTGGTCCTCTTGGCAGGTCTTGGAAGGGCAAAAGTGCTGTAGCCACTTCCTGTGCTGCAACTATATAAACTGCGCATGACCGCACGGCCATGCGCTAGTATTGTCTCATAATGTTATATGTGTGTGTGTAGATGAATGTATGTCGAAGGGTGAAAGCTCCTAAATATCTCTCCCTAGAGTTGTTGTCTGCTCGCGGATGTTGGTAGCTATCTAGCGCCCGACTAATCATCTGCACGATACACACATTACAGCGTCCTCTTGCTGTGTCCGCCTGTACGGCGCCGTGCGCTTGCCTTGCGCTTTCCATACCCAAGCCAGTGTGGTTGGTGGCGTCCATCAGTGCGGCATTGCTCGCACTCCTGTGCATTTATATATTTATACTTAGTTTCCTTACACACCCAGTTGTGGTGTAGTGCCAGCGAGGGTCTAATCGGACTTCAATCCCAGTTGGGGTTAAGTACGCTGACTACTCGCTCGCGCTTTAGGTGCGGTACCGCGATCCTGTGACGCAACAGGATTGCTCCCTTCACGCTGGGTGAGGTTGAACCCACGTGTATATACTTTAGTGTACCGCCATATAGTCTGTATTTACTAGCAGCAGGTTTTCACCTGCACGGTGGACCCCGGACTGCGAACCCATCTATATCACCTTTCTTGGTGCGTTCCGCCAGTCCTAACAGAATACTAGCGCCAGGGTCTGGCTAGTAAATGATGGACGATCAGCATTCACAGCGGTACATCCAGCAGCTGGAGGGAAGGTTGGCGGCTCTTGAGCGTTCAACTTCAGCTGTGGATGTCATTGCTGTCGCTGTTCAGGCTGCTAGTGTTGCTGCAGCCACCTTGTCCACTGCCGCTCCTGTCCCGACTCTAACTCGCCTCCCGCTTCCAGAGAAATTCTCTGGTGACAGTAAGTCTTGTAGGAGTTTCGTGAGTCAGTGCTCTATCCATCTCGAGCTTCTGGCCTCTCGTTTCCCTACAGAGCGGGCTAAGGTGGGATTTATAGTGTCTCTTCTGTCGGACAGAGCGTTGCAGTGGGCTACGCCGCTATGGGAGCGTAGCGATCATGTGGTGCAGAGTGCTCCGTTGTTTCTGAGCACTCTGAAACAGGTCTTTTTAGGACCTCGTGTCACCCATGATACGGCGCTCCAATTGTTGGCATTGACTCAGGGCTCGTCCTTGGTCAGTCATTTTGCCGTCCACTTCCGCACCTTAGCATCTGAGCTGGAGTGGTCGGATAAAGCCCTCATTCCAATATTTTGGAGGGGGCTGGCTGACCACGTTAAGGACGCCCTGGCCACTAGGGAGATTCCCGCCACACTGGAGGAATTAATTACTCTATCCACTCGTATTGATCTCCGTTTTCACGAGCGGAGGTTAGAGCGAGCCCAGTGTAGGCAGAGGTTTCGACTGGCTCCCACCTTCGCCAAACCTTTGGAATCTCCAGACCAGGCTCCTGAGCCCCATGAGCCTGTGGTAGAGTCTCGAGCAGGATCTAAGTCCCGGACCGCTCGTGCACTCCAGATTTGTCATCTTTGCCAACAGTCTGGACATCTTGCCTCCAGATGTCTCCAGCGGTCGAGGAAACGTCAGCGTCTAGTTGTAGTTGGTGGAGGTGCACTAGACACGGCAACGTTTGCCTTCAAATTGTCCTTTAACCCTGCTGTTGTCTTCGGTCAAAAATGACCGACCTTGAACTTCAATATTCTTTAAAATATTCAAGATGCGGCTCTGAAACCCGTGGCCGACCGACCCATCCTCATTTAAGTCAATCAACCACAAGTTTCAGAACCGCATCTTAAACACCCCAAAAAATACCAAAGTTCAAAATCTGTCTCCCCAGACCGAAGACAACAGCAGGGTTAAGGGGACAATAACATTGGGCTCATCCTCTCACTCGGTGGAACTCTGCGTGGATTCTGGGGCGGAGGGCAATTTTATGTCTTCAGCCTTCGCCCAACGTCACGCAATTCCTCTGGTCATGCTATCTCAACCAGTAACGGTACGAGTGGTGAATGGGTCGACACTGCCCACACAGATTACACATCAAACTATCCCTTTTACTCTGTCCATGTCACCATCTCATCAGGAGATTATATCTCTACTCGTCATTCCTGAGGGAATTGATGAGGTTCTCTTGGGGATACCTTGGTTACAGTACCACTCTCCTCACATCGAGTGGTCCTCAGGCAGAATTCTGGGATGGGGTGAATCTTGTGGGAACAGGTGTCATCGAGAGTGCGTTCAGGTTACTACTACAGAGGTACCCGCAGATCTCTCCTCTCTCCTCAAGCAATATTGGTCTTATGCAGACGTATTCTCCAAAAAGGCAGCGGAGACTCTTCCGCCCCATCGCCCTTATGACTGTCCTATTGATCTCTTGCCTGGTGCTGAGCCTCCCCGGGGTCGAGTCTATCCATTATCTCTCCCGGAAACGGAGGCAATGTCGCAGTACATACAAGAGAATCTGGCAAGAGGGTTCATCAGGAAGTCAGTGTCACCTGCTGGGGCAGGGTTCTTTTTCGTGCAGAAGAAGAATGGAGAACTACGTCCATGCATAGACTACAGGGGTCTTAATGCTATCACAGTTAAGAACAAGTACCCTTTGCCGTTGATATCTGAGCTTTTCGATAGGCTTCGGGGAGCTAGAGTGTTTACTAAACTAGATCTGCGGGGTGCTTATAACCTGATTCGCATCCGTGAGGGGGACGAGTGGAAAACGGCATTTAACACCAGAGATGGGCACTATGAGTATCTGGTGATGCCCTTCGGGCTCTGTAATGCACCTGCCGTTTTCCAAGACTTTGTCAACGACATCTTCCGGGATATGCTTTCCACCTCGGTTGTAGTTTATCTGGATGATATTCTCATCTTTTCTCCAGATATTGACTCCCACCGGAGAGATGTTGGCAGAGTCTTCGACCTCCTACGGGCAAACTCTCTTTATGCAAAGTTGGAGAAGTGTGTGTTTGAGCAGGAGTCCTTACCTTTCCTGGGCTATATCATCTCCGCCCAGGGATTGGCTATGGATCCTGCCAAACTACAGGCTGTGATGGACTGGCAAGAGCCCCATTCTCTTAAAGCGGTGCAGCGCTTTATGGGGTTCATAAACTATTACCGCCAGTTCATTCCCCACTTCTCAACTCTGGTAGCTCCCTTGGTAGCCCTCACCAAGAAGGGAGCGAATCCCAAATTGTGGTCGGAAGAGGTCTCCAAGGCCTTCACTTCTATTAAGTCCCACTTTGCTAGCGCTCCCATCTTACATCGTCCCGATGTGGATAAGCCATTCCTACTGGAGGTGGATGCCTCGTCCGTTGGTGCTGGAGCAGTCCTCTACCAAAAGGATGCTCAAGGTCGGAAGCATCCATGCTTCTTCTTCTCCAAGACCTTCACGCCAGCGGAGAGGAACTACTCCATCGGGGACAGGGAGTTGCTAGCAATGAAGTTGGCCTTTTCGGAGTGGAGACACCTTCTGGAAGGTGCGCGGTTTCCCTTCCAAGTTTACACGGACCACAAAAATTTGGTCTATTTGCAGACAGCCCAGCGGCTAAATTCTCGCCAGGCCAGATGGTCCCTGTTCTTCTCCCGTTTCCACTTTTCCCTTCATTATCTCGCCGGGGAGAAGAATATCCGTGCTGACGCTCTCTCTCGCTCCCTTATGTCAACTGAGGAGGAGGAAGAGGAGCCTCGGCTTATTGTCCCTTCCGAGAGCCTGAGAACCGTGGCGCCGGTTTCGCTAGAGTCTGTGCCTCCGGGCAAGACTTTTGTGCCCATTAATTTGCGACCGGAGGTTCTCTCTTGGGCTCATTCGTCCAGGGTGGGTGGACACTTTGGGACAAAGAGGACATCTGAGCTACTGGCGAGGACGTACTGGTGGCCGCATATGGTCCGGGATGTCAGGGATTATGTTCTGGCGTGTATCTCCTGCGCCAAAAATAAATCTCCGCGTCAAAGGCCAGCTGGTTTGCTCTATCCCTTGCCGGTGGCAGATAGGCCCTGGGAGATGGTCGGGATGGACTTTGTTGTGGGTTTGCCCAAGTCTCGCGGCTGTACCATCATTTGGGTCATCACCGATCATTTCTCAAAAATGGTGCATTTGTTGCCGCTGCCGCGGTTACCTTCTGCACGGACTTTGGCAGCGTTGTTCATTAGACATATCTTCCGCCTGCATGGTATGCCAGACAAAATTGTCAGTGACCGGGGTCCCCAGTTTGCGTCTCGGTTCAGGAGAGAGCTCTGTCGTCTTCTCAGTATTGAGTTGAATCTCTCTTCCGCTTATCATCCCGAGACGAATGGGTTGGTAGAGAGGGCCAACCAGACCTTGGTCACATACCTGCGACATTTTGTTTCAGCCAGGCAGGATGACTGGGCATCCTTGCTATCATGGGCAGAGTTTGCACTGAACAACGCCGTAGCCGACTCCACTGGACAAACCCCATTCCTCCTCAACTATGGTCAGCATCCACGGGTACCTGTGCCTATGCCCGTGTCTTCCGCCGACTCCAGGGTGGCAGACTGGGCCGTGGAGGCACGGGATATTTGGGACCACACTCAGGATGCCATTCGGGCCTCTAAGGAGAGAATGAGGTCCTCCGCCGATGCTCATCGGCGCCCCGCTCCGACCTTTGCTCCTGGTGACTTGGTGTGGCTCTCCGCCCGTAACATCAGGCTGCGAGTTGAGTCCACTAAATTTGCTCCTCGCTACTTGGGCCCATTCAAGGTCCTCGAGCAGGTTAATCCTGTGGTCTATCGTTTGGCCCTTCCGCCACGCCTGGGTATCACCGACACCTTTCATGTGTCCCTCTTGAAACCCGTGTATATGTCCCGGTTTTCCGAGTCATCTGCTGGGACATCGGGTTCGTCTACGGACGATTATGAGGTGAACGCTATTTTGGGGTGCAAGGTGGTGCGTGGTAAAAAATTTTATTTGGTAGACTGGAA
This sequence comes from Ranitomeya imitator, assembly GCF_032444005.1. Classification (NCBI taxonomy): domain Eukaryota; kingdom Metazoa; phylum Chordata; class Amphibia; order Anura; family Dendrobatidae; genus Ranitomeya; species Ranitomeya imitator. The sequence continues at coordinate 200,160,004 of NC_091286.1, forward strand.
GGGTTATGGCCCCGAGGACAGGTCCTGGGAGCCTGTTGAGCACATTCGGGCTCCGCAGCTCATTGCTGCCTTCGAACGTAGCGAGGCCCAAGGAGGGGGGGGCCCTAGGAGGGGCGGTAATGTTAGGAGTCGAGTTTCCTCTGCTGCACAGGGGGAATCTCGATCCGTCTCCGCTGCGGTCTCCCATTCTCCTCCAGCCGCAGTGGAGTCTGCTCAGCAGGGACGTCGATCCCAGCGTCTCGCTCAGTCTGACTCTGTGCGAAGAGTTGCTGCTGCTTCTCCAGTCTCTGCCATTAAAGTCAGTGCTGGTCAGCAGCGAGCGGACTTCTCTGGGACTAAGTCCTTGTCTGCACGTACTGAGCATGCCTAGGGTAAGATCTCCCGTTGGAGATCGAGGGTCATGTGCTCAGGCTCTGCAGCACATTCCATTGGTCCTCTTGGCAGGTCTTGGAAGGGCAAAAGTGCTGTAGCCACTTCCTGTGCTGCAACTATATAAACTGCGCATGACCGCACGGCCATGCGCTAGTATTGTCTCATAATGTTATATGAGTGTGTGTAGATGAATGTATGTCGAAGGATGAAAGCTCCTAAATATCCCTCCCTAGAGTTGTTGTCTGCTCGCGGATGTTGGTAGCTATCTAGCGCCCGACTAATCATCTGCACGATACACACATTACAGCGTCCTCTTGCTGTGTCCGCCTGTACGGCGCCGTGCGCTTGCCTTGCGCTTTCCATACCCAAGCCAGTGTGGTTGGTGGCGTCCGTCAGTGCGGCATTGCTCGCACTCCTGTGCATTTATATATTTATACTTAGTTTCCTTACACACCCAGTTGTGGTGTAGTGCCAGCGAGGGTCTAATCGGACTTCAATCCCAGTTGGGGTTAAGTACGCTGACTACTCGCTCGCGCTTTAGGTGCGGTACCGCGATCCTGTGACGCAACAGGATTGCTCCCTTCACGCTGGGTGAGGTTGAACCCACGTGTATACACTTTAGTGTACCGCCATATAGTCTGTATTTACTAGCAGCAGGTTTTCACCTGCACGGTGGACCCCGGACTGCGAACGCATCTATATCACCTTTCTTGGTGCGTTCCGCCAGTCCTAACACTGACTGCTTTTGGCTGGCAAAGAAACCTGCACAGATACTGCCGGTGGTGCGGAAAATGGTGGCCTTACAGTGACGGAAGGGATGTTGCGTTGCTGACTAGCTTCATTGGCCGAGGGTGCTACAACCTTAAGGGACGTTTGGTAGTTAGTCCAGGCTTGAAAATGCATGGTGGTTAAATGTCTATGCATGCAACTTGTATTGAGACTTTTCAGATTCTGACCTCTGCTTAAGCTAGTTGAACATTTTTGACAGATGACTTTGCGCTGATCAATTGGATGTTGTTTAAAAAAATGCCAGACTGCACTCTTCCTAGCATCGGATCCCTTTTCAGGGATTGCAGACTGAGCTTTAACCGGATGGCCACGCTGTCCTCCAACAGGTTTTGGCTTTGCCACGCGTTTTGGGCCAGATACGGGCCCGGCAGATGGAACCTGTTGCGATGTTGATGCCTGCTGCGGCCCCTCCTCCACCTCCGCTTCAGAACTACTGCCGCCTGCACCCTGTTCCCCCAATGGCTGCCAATCGGGGTCAACAACTGGGTCATCTATTACCTCCTCTTCTAGCTCGTGTGCAACTTCGTCTGTGTCATCGTGTCGGTCGGTGGTATAGCGTTCGTGACGGGGCAACATAGTCTCATCAGGGTCTGATTGTGGATCAGTACCCTGAGAGGGCAATGTTGTGGTCTGAGTCAAAGGACCAGCATAGTAGTCTGGCTGTGGCTGTGCATCAGTGCACTCCATGTCAGAATCTACTTGTAATGGGCATGGCCTGTTAACTGTTTCACTTTCTAAGCCAGGGACGGTATGTGTAAAGAGCTCCATGGAGTAACCCGTTGTGTCGCCTGCTGCATCCTTCTCTCTTGTTGTTGTTTTTGCTGAAGAGGACAAGGAAGCGACTTGTCCCTGACCGTGAACATCCACAAACGACGCGCTGCTTTTACATTTACCAGTTTCAGAAGAGGAGGCAAAAGAGCTAGAGGCTGAGTCTGCAAGGTAAGCCAAAACTTGCTGTTGCTGCTCCGGCTTTAAAAGCGGTTTTCCTACTCCCAGAAAAGAGAGCGTTCGAGGCCTTGTGTAGCCAGACGACGAACCTGGCTCCACAGCTCCAGACTTAGGTGGAATATTTTTTTTCCCACGACCACCTGATGCTCCACTACCACTACCATCATTACCAGCTGACAATGAACGCCCACGGCCACAACCTCTTGCACCAGACTTCCTCATTGTTTTAAAAACTGAACCAAAGTAACTTTATTTCTTGCTGTCAAACAACTTACACGGTGAGCTATAACTTCAGTATGATTTCAATATCCCTTTACAGGTTGGTGAGACCACAAGGAAAATCAGGCACAATGTTACACACTCTGTTTTCTGTGGCACCAAATCACAGAGATGCCACACACGCAGGACTGTCACTCAAGCACAAATGTCAATATTAATCTCCCACTGATTTTTTTTTTTTTTTTTCAGGGAGACTTTAGAAACAAAATAAAATAAAATGATTTTTTCAGGGAGAATTTAGAAACCAAATAAAAAAAAAAATAGGCTTTCTATGGCCCACTGAGTGAGAGATGGCACACACAGGAGTCAGGAGTGGCACACAAGCCCAGAGGCCAATATTTTTCTCCCACTGATTGATTTATTGATTTTTTCAGGTAGAATTTAGAACCCAAATCAAGCAAAAAAATAAATAGGCTTTCTATGGCCCACTGAGTGAGAGATGGCACACACAGGAGTCAGGAGTGGCACACAAGCCCAGAGGCCAATATTTTTCTCCCACTGATTGATGTAGTGATTTTTTCAGGTAGATTTTAGAACCCAAATCAAGCAAAAAAATAAATAGGCTTTCTATGGCCCACTGAGTGAGAGATGGCACACACAGGAGTCAGGAGTGGCACACAAGCCCAGAGGCCAATATTTTTCTCCCACTGATTGATGTAGTGATTTTTTCAGGTAGATTTTAGAACCCAAATCAAGCAAAAAAATAAATAGGCTTTCTATGGCCCACTGAGTGAGAGATGGCACACACAGGAGTCAGGAGTGGCACACAAGCCCAGAGGCCAATATTTATCTCCCACTGATTGATTTATTGATTTTTTCAGGTAGAATTTAGAACCCAAATCAAGCAAAAAAATAAATAGGCTTTCTATGGCCCACTATTTGAGAGAGAGAGAGAGAGATGGCACACCCAGGAGTCAAGACTGGCACACAAGCAGAAATGGCCATATTAATCTCCCACTGTTTTGTTTTTTTTTTCAGGGAGACTTTAGAAACAAAATAAAATAAAATGATTTTTTCAGGAAGAATTTAGAAACCAAATAAAATAAAATGATTTTTTCAGGGAGAATTTAGAAACCAAATAAAAAAAAAATTGGCTTTCTATGGCCCACTGAGTGAGAGATGGCACACACAGGAGTCAGGAGTGGCACACAAGCCCAGAGGCCAATATTTATCTCCCACTGATTGATTTATTGATTTTTTCAGGTAGAATTTAGAACCCAAATCAAGCAAAAAAATAAATAGGCTTTCTATGGCCCACTGAGTGAGGGATGGCACACACTGGAGTCAGGAGTGGCACACAAGCCCAGAGGCCAATATTTATCTCCCACTGATTGATTTATTGATTTTTTCAGGTAGAATTTAGAACCCAAATCAAGCAAAAAAATAAATAGGCTTTCTATGGCCCACTATTTGAGAGAGAGAGAGAGAGATGGCACACCCAGGAGTCAAGACTGGCACACAAGCAGAAAGGGCAATCTTAATCTCCCACTGTTTTTTTTTTTTTTCAGGGAGACTTTAGAAACAAAATAAAATAAAATGATTTTTTCAGGAAGAATTTAGAAACAAAATAAAATAAAATGATTTTTTCAGGAAGAATTTAGAAACCAAATAAAAAAAAAATAGGCTTTCTATGGCCCACTGAGTGAGAGATGGCACACACAGGAGTCAGGAGTGGCACACAAGCCCAGAGGCCAATATTTTTCTCCCACTGATTGATGTAGTGATTTTTTCAGGTAGATTTTAGAACCCAAATCAAGCAAAAAAATAAATAGGCTTTCTATGGCCCACTGAGTGAGAGATGGCACACACAGGAGTCAGGAGTGGCACACAAGCTCAGAGGCCAATATTTATCTCCCACTGATTGATTTATTGATTTTTTCAGGTAGAATTTAGTACCCAAATCAAGCAAAAAAATAAATAGGCTTTCTATGGCCCACTATTTGAGAGAGAGAGAGAGAGAGATGGCACACCCAGGAGTCAAGACTGGCACACAAGCAGAAATGGCAATATTAATCTCCCACTGTTTTTTTTTTTTTTTTTCAGGGAGACTTTAGAAACAAAATAAAATAAAATGATTTTTTCAGGAAGAATTTAGAAACCAAATAAAATAAAATGATTTTTTCAGGGAGAATTTAGAAACCAAAAAAAAAAAAAAAAATTGGCTTTCTATGGCCCACTGAGTGAGAGATGGCACACACAGGAGTCAGGAGTGGCACACAAGCCCAGAGGCCAATATTTATCTCCCACTGATTGATTTATTGATTTTTTCAGGTAGAATTTAGAACCCAAATCAAGCAAAAAAATAAATAGGCTTTCTATGGCCCACTGAGTGAGAGATGGCACACACAGGAGTCAGGAGTGGCACACAAGCCCAGAGGCCAATATTTATCTCCCACTGATTGATTTATTGATTTTTTCAGGTAGAATTTAGAACCCAAATCAAGCAAAAAAATAAATAGGCTTTCTATGGCCCACTGAGTGAGAGATGGCACACACAGGAGTCAGGAGTGGCACACAAGCCCAGAGGCCAATATTTTTCTCCCACTGATTGATGTAGTGATTTTTTCAGGTAGATTTTAGAACCCAAATCAAGCAAAAAAATAAATAGGCTTTCTATGGCCCACTGAGTGAGAGATGGCACACACAGGAGTCAGGAGTGGCAAACAAGCCCAGAGGCCAATATTTTTCTCCCACTGATTGATGTAGTGATTTTTTCAGGTAGATTTTAGAACCTAAATCAAGAAAAAAAAAAAATAGGCTTTCTATGGCCCACTGAGTGAGAGATGGCACACACAGGAGTCAGGAGTGGCACACAAGCCCAGAGGCCAATATTTATCTCCCACTGATTGATGTAGTGATTTTTTCAGGTAGATTTTAGAACCCAAATCAAGCAAAAAAATAAATAGGCTTTCTATGGCCCACTGATTGAGAGATGGCACACACAGGAGTCAGGAGTGGCACACAAGCCCAGAGGCCAATATTTATCTCCCACTGATTGATTTATTGATTTTTTCAGGTAGAATTTAGAACCCAAATCAAGCAAAAAAATAAATAGGTTTTCTATGGCCCACTGAGTGAGAGATGGCACACACAGGAGTCAGGAGTGGCACACAAGCCCAGAGGCCAATAATTTTCTCCCACTGATTGATGTAGTGATTTTTTCAGGTAGATTTTAGAACCCAAATCAAGCAAAAAAATAAATAGGCTTTCTATGGCCCACTGAGTGAGAGATGGCACACACAGGGATGGCACTCTCGCAGAAATGCCAATCTTAATCTTCCACAAAAAAAAAAAAAAACAGGGACTGTCCTACAATTACTATCTCCCTGCAGTAATCTCAGCCAGGTATGGCAGGCAGCAATAAGGAGTGGACTGATGCACAAATTAAATTAAAAGTGTGGACAAACAAAAAAGATAGCTGTGCAGAAAGGAAGGAACAAGAGGATTTGTGCTTTGAAAAAAGCAGTTGGTTTGCACAGCGGCGTACACACAGCAATGCAGCTATCAGGGAGCCTTCTAGGGCAGCCCAATGAGCTACAGCGCTGAGAAAAAAAAAATAAAAATGTAGCTTCCACTGTCCCTGCACACCGAAGGTGGTGTTGGACAGTGGAAATCGCTACAGCACAAGCGGTTTGGTGGTTAATGGACCCTGCCTAATGCTATCCCTGCTTCTGACGAAGCGGCAGCAACCTCTCCCTAAGCTCAGATCAGCAGCAGTAAGATGGCGGTCGGCGGGAACGCCCCTGTGACGCCGTAGACAGCAAGCCAATCACTGCAATGCCCTTCTCTAAGATGGTGGGGACCAGGACCTATGTCATCACGCTGCCCACACTCTGCATTCACCTTCATTGGCTGAGAAATGGCGCTTTTCGCGTCATTGAAACGCGACTTTGGCGCGAAAGTCGCGTACCGCATGGCTGACCCCGCACAAGGGTCGGATCGGGTTTCATGAAACCCGACTTTGCCAAAAGTCGGCGACTTTTGAAAATGAACGACCCGTTTCGCTCAACCCTAGTCACGAAAGCTCTGGGTGTCTGGTGCTCTGCAATACGAGCAAATAGCTTGATTTTCAATAAAGCAGAAAAGGAAAAATATGCGGCACTCACCCTTCTTTTGCTGTATATTTGTGCTCTTTATTGGAATAAAATATTCATACATCCATTAGGACATCAGGTGTACAGGAGGGTGCGGGAGTGGAGTGAGGACGACGGCCGTTTCGCACGATAAGTGCTTCGACGGGTCCAAGTGATCAATTACCATACGTCATTTCCTTTTTAAAGGGTTTCTGACGTGCATACAAATACATACTTACAAAAAAGTTTAGTGAAACCATCAGTGATTGTGTATTAATAACAAGTAATCAATATCTAGATGCAGACTTATAACTCTAAATGTTATTTCAGACTTTTTTCATTTTTTATATATATAAATATCACTTTTTCTTTTAGCCTATAACCTTTTTTAACCTTTTCTCTTGACTATAAAAATACCGACATATCTAGCCTATCGTTTAGGCCAATCAGACCTTGCGCGTTGGTGTTCAAAATCCATCTGGCTTCTTTTTGTAATAATAATTTATTCTGATCACCTCCTTGCGGAGTGTATTTTACAATCTCTAAGCCAGCGAAATTAAGCAGCTTAGGATTAGCGTTATGTTTCTCTTTCGTATGCTGAATTAGCCTTAGGCAACCTTTGCCCATTATTATCGAATTATAATGCTCTTTAAATCTCGTTATTAGTGGTCTTATTGTTTTACCAATATAAAAATATCGGCAAGGACAAAATAGGACGTAAACTCCAAATTTCCTCTTACAAAAAATAAAATCCTGAATTTTGTGTGTGATGGAACCAATTTGAATAGGGTTATGCGCTATATAGAGATGACAGAATCTGCAATTACCGCACCTGTAATTTCCAACTGGAGTATTACTAGTTAACCAATTATTCCTGGGCATTGCAATTCTATTATGTACTAGCATATCTGACAAATTGTGAGCACGTTTGTATGCAAATTTAGGGCTACTAGTATGTATAGATATGAGATCTTTATCTGTTTGTAACACGTGCCAATTCTTCCATATAGAAGAATGTATGATGCTATCTAGGTTACTATGTTTGAAACAAAATGAAAATCTTTCTACATCGCTTTTTACCTCAGTAAGGGGTTCTCTTCCTCTTCTTTTTCTTTTTAAAAAATCTCCTTGTGAGAATTTACTGATGTGGTTTTCAGCTTCTTTCAATATCTGTGGCGGATAGCCTCTATTTAGAAAGCGTGCTTTTAATTCACTTATTTGTTCATTAAACATTTTATTATTACTGTTGATTTTCCGTAATCTAACAATTTGGCTATAAGGAAGCCCTCTCTTAGTATGAGCCGGGTGCGCACTATCAAAATGCAACAAATTGTTTGTTGCAGTTTGTTTTTTGAAGACTTTTGTTATTATTTCACCCTCAACGATTTCTATCTTCACGTCCAGATAGTCAAGACTAGGGTTGAGCGAAACGGATCGTTCATTTTCAAAAGTCTCCGACTTTTGGCACAGTCGGGTTTCACGAAACCCGACCCGATCCCTGTGTGGGGTCGGCCATGCGGAACGCGACTTTTGCGCCAAAGTCGCGTTTCAATGACGCTAAAAGCGCCATTTATCAGCCAATGAAGGTGGACGCAGAGTGTGGGCAGCGTGATGACATAGCTCCTGGTCCCCACCATCTTAGAGAAGGGCATTGCAGTGATTGGCTTGCTGTCTGCGGCATCACAGGGGCTATAAAGAGACGTTCCCGCCGACCGCCATCTTACTGCTGCTGATCTGAGCCTAGGGAGAGGTTGCTGCCGCTTCGTCAGAAGCAGGGATAGCGTTAGGCAGGGACCATTAACCACCAAACCGCTTGTGCTGTAGCGATTTCCACTGTCCAACACCACCTTTTGTTTGCAGTGACAGTGGAAGCTACATTTTTTTTCCTCAGCGCTGTAGCTCATTGGGCTGCCCTAGAAGGCTCCCTGATAGGTGCATTGCTGTGTGTACGCCGCTGTGCAAACCAACTGCTTTTTTCAAAGCACAAATCCTGTTGTTCCTTCCTTTCTGCACAGCTATCTTTTTTGTTTGTCCACACTTTTGATGTAATTTGTGCATCAGTCCACTCCTTCTTATTGCTGCCTGCCATACCTGGATGAGATTACTGCAGGGAGATAATTGTAGGACAGTCCCTTTTTTTTTTTTTTCTTTTAATTCTCCCTAAAAAAATAAGTTGTGGGAGATTAACATTGGCATTTCTGCTAGAGTGCCAGTCCTGTGCGTGCCATCTCTCTTAAATAGTGGGCCATAGAAAGCCTTTTTTTTTTTTTTTTTTTTTTTAATTTGGTATCTAAATTCTCCCTGAAAAAATGTAAAAAAAACGTGGGAGATTAATATTTGCCTTTCTGCTTGTCTGCCAGTCCTGAGTGTGCCATCTGTCTAAAATAGTGGGCCATAGAAAGCCTAGTTTTTTTTTTTTAAATTTGGTATCTAAATTCTCCCTGAAAAAAAAAAAAACAGTGGGAGATTAATATTGGCCTTTCTGCTTGTCTGCCAGTCCTGATTGTGCCATCTCTCTTAAATAGTGGGCCACAGAAAGCCTAGTTTTTTTTTTTAAATTTGGTATCTAAATTCTCCCTGAAAAAATAAAAAAAAAACCTGTGGGAGATTAATATTGGCCTTTCTGCTTGTCTGCCAGTCCTGATTGTGCCATCTCTCTTAAATAGTGGGCCATAGAAAGCCTAGTTTTTTGTTTTTTAAATTTGGTATCTAAATTCTCCCTGAAAAAATTAAAAGAAAACCTGTGGGAGATTAATATTGGCCTTTCTGCTTGTCTGCCAGTCCTGATTGTGCCATCTCTCTTAAATAGTGGGCCATAGAAAGCCTAGTTTTTTGTTTTTTTTTAAATTTGGTATCTAAATTCTCCCTGAAAAAATAAAAAAAAACCATTGGGAGATTAATATTGGCCTTTCTGCTTGCCTGCCAGTCCTGATTGTGCCATCTCTCTTAAATAGTGGGCCATAGAATGCCTAGTTTTTTTTTTTAATTTGGTATCTAAATTCTCCTTGAAAAAAAAACCTGTGGGAGATTAATATTGGCCTTTCTGCTTGTCTGCCAGTCCTGAGTGTGCCATCTCTCTTAAATAGTGGGCCATAGAAAGCCTAGTGTTTTTTTAAAAAAAATTTGGTATCTAAATTCTCCCTGAAAAAATAAAAAAAAACCTGTGGGAGATTAATATTGGCCTTTCTGCTTGTCTGCCAGTCCTGATTGTGCCATCTCTCTTAAATAGTGGGCCATAGAAAGCCTAGTTTTTTTTTTTTAAATTTGGTTTCTAAATTCTCCCTGAAAAAATAAAAAAAACCTGTGGGAGATTAATATTGGCCTTTCTGCTTGTCTGCCAATCCTGATTGTGCCATCTCTCTTAAATAGTGGGCCATAGAAAGCCTAGTTTTTTTTTTTTTAAATTTGGTATCTAAATTCTCCCTGAAAAAATAAAAAAAAACCTGTGGGAGATTAATATTGGCCTTTCTGCTTTTCTGCCAGTCCTGATTGTGCCATCTCTCTTAAATAGTGGGCCATAGAATGCCTAGTTTTTTTTTTTTAAATTTGGTATCTAAATTCTCCCTGAAAAAAAAAAACCTGTGGGAGATTAATATTGGCCTTTCTGCTTGTCTGCCAGTCCTGATTGTGCCATCTCTCTTAAATAGTGGGCCATAGAAAGCCTATTTTTTTTTTTTTAATTTGGTATCTAAATTCTCCCTGAAAAAATTTAAAAAAAACCTGTGGGAGATTAATATTGGCCTTTCTGCTTGTCTGCCAGTCCTGATTGTGCCATCTCTCTTAAATAGTGGGCCATAGAAAGCCAAGTTTGTTTTTTTTTAAATTTGGTATCTAAATTCTCCCTGAAAAAATAAAAAAAAACAGTGGGAGATTAATATTGGCCTTTGTGCTTGAGTGACAGTCCTGCGTGTGTGGCATCTCTCTCATTTGGTGCCACAGAAAACAGTGTGTAACATCATGCCTGATTTTCCTTGCGGTCTCACCCACCTATAAAGGGATATCTAAATCATACAGAAGTTAGAGTTCACCTTGTAAGTTGTTTGACAGTAACAAATACCGTTAGTTTGGTGACGTTTTTAAAACAATGAGGAAGTCTGGTGGAAGAGGTCGTGGCCGTGGGCGTTCATTGCCAGCTGGTAATGATGGTAGTGGTAGTGGAGCATCGGGTGTTCGTGGGAAAAACAATATAGCACCTAAGTCTCGAGCTGTGGAGCCAGGTTCGTCGTCTGGCTACACAAGGCCTCGAATGCTCCCTTTTCTGGGAGTAGGAAAACCGCTTTTAAAGCCGGAGCAGCAAGAGCAAGTTTTGGCTTACCTTGCTGACTCAGCCTCTAGCTCTTTTGCCTCCTCTTCTGAAACTGGTAAATGTAAAAGCAGCGCGTCGTTAGTGGATGTTCACTGTTGTGAATTCTGTGGCTGAATTCACTCCTGTGGTCACAAGTGGTACTGCAGCTTCTGAGCTTCCTCCCTCAGGTGTTCTGGTGAGCTCGTTAACTGCTTCATTACTTAACTCCGCCTGATGCTGCTATCCTTGCTCCTTGTCAATGTTTCAGTGTTGGATCTGAGCTTCTCCTGATTGTTCCTGTGACCTGCTGCTCTGTATAGCTAAGTGCTTTTTGCTTTTTTGTTGCTTTTTTTCTGTCCAGCTTGTCTTTTGTTTTGCTGGAAGCTCTGAGACGCAAAGGGTGTACTGCCGTGCCGTTAGTTCGGCACGGTGGGTTTTTTTTGCCCCCTTTGCGTGGTTTTGCTTTAGGGTTTTTGTAGACTGCAAAGTTCGCTTTACTGTCCTCGCTCTGTCCTAGAATATCGGGCCCCACTTTGCTGAATCTATTTCATCCCTACGTTTTGTCTTTTCATCTTACTCACAGTCATTATATGTGGGGGGCTGCCTTTTCCTTTGGGGAATTTCTCTGGGGCAAGTCAGGCCTATTTTTCTATCTTCAGGCTAGCTAGTTTCTTAGGCTGTGCCGAGTTGCCTAGGTAGTTGTTAGGCGCAATCCACAGCCGCTTTTAGTTGTGTTTAGGATAGGATCAGGTGTGCAGTCTACAGAGTTTCCACGTCTCAGAGCTCGTTCTTGTATTTTTGGGTATTTGTCAGATCACTGTGTGCGCTCTGATCGCTAAGCACACTGTGTTTCTGGATTGCCTTCATAACACCTGTCATTAGCAAATATAACAGTACAAGGAGCCAAACTAATGATTCTCAATAGAGGGAAAGAAAAAGTTCTGACATCATTTTTTTTTTTTCTGCTCTGTGTTCACTTTTTTTTTTTCCCCTAGACATTTGGGTGATTCTGGACACAGGTGTGGACATGGATATTCAGGGTCTGTGCTGTTCAATGGATAATCTCGTTATAAATGTACAAAAAATTCAAGATACTATTGATCAGAAATCTATGTTAGAACCAAGAATTCCTATTCCTGATTTGTTTTTTGGAGATAGAACTAAGTTTCTAAGTTTCAAAAATAATTGTAAGCTATTTCTGGCCTTGAAACCTCATTCTTCTGGTAATCCTATTCAACAGGTTTTGATTATTATTTCTTTTTTGCGCGGCGACCCTCAAGACTGGGCATTTTCTCTTGCGCCAGGAGACCCTGCATTGAGTAGTGTCGATGCGTTTTTCCTGGCGCTCGGATTGCTGTACGATGAGCCTAATTCAGTGGATCAGGCTGAGAAAAATTTGCTGGCTTTGTGCCAGGGTCAGGATGATATAGAAGTATATTGTCAGAAATTTAGGAAATGGTCAGTACTCACTCAGTGGAATGAATCTGCGCCGGCAGCTTTGTTCAGAAAGGGTCTCTCTGAGGCTCTTAAGGATGTCATGGTGGGATTTCCTATGCCTGCTGGTTTGAATGAGTCTTTGTCTTTGGCCATTCAGATCGGTCGACGCTTGCGCGAGCGTAAATCTGTGCACCATTTGGCGGTACTGCCTGAGGTTAAACCTGAGCCTATGCAGTGCGATAGGACTATGACTAGAGTTGAACGGCAGGAATACAGACGTCTGAATGGTCTGTGTTTCTACTGTGGTGATTCCACTCATGCTATTTCTGATTGTCCTAAGCGCACTAAGCGGTCCGCTAGGTCTGCCGTCATTGGTACTGTACAGTCCAAATTCCTTCTGTCCATTACCTTGATATGCTCTTTGTCGTCGTTTTCTGTCATGGCGTTTGTGGATTCGGGCGCTGCCCTGAATCTGATGGATTTGGATTATGCTAAACGTTGTGGGTTTTTCTTGGAGCCTTTGCGGTGTCCTATTCCATTGAGAGGAATTGATGCTACACCTTTGGCCAAGAATAAACCTCAATACTGGGCCCAGCTGACCATGTGCATGGCTCCTGCACATCAGGAAGTTATTCGCTTTCTGGTGTTGCATAATCTGCATGATGTGGTCGTGTTGGGGTTGCCATGGCTACAAACCCATAATCCAGTATTGGATTGGAATTCCATGTCGGTATCCAGCTGGGGTTGTCAGGGGGTACATGGTGATGTTCCATTTTTGTCGATTTCGTCATCCACCCCTTCTGAGGTCCCAGAGTTCTTGTCTGATTATCAGGATGTATTTGAAGAGCCCAAGTCCGATGCTCTACCTCCGCATAGGGATTGTGATTGTGCTATCAATTTGATTCCTGGTAGTAAATTCCCTAAAGGTCGATTATTTAATTTATCCGTGCCCGAACACGCCGCTATGCGCAGTTATGTGAAGGAATCCCTGGAGAAGGGACATATTCGCCCATCGTCATCACCACTGGGAGCAGGGTTCTTCTTTGTAGCCAAGAAGGATGGTTCGCTGAGACCGTGTATTGATTACCGCCTTCTTAATAAGATCACTGTTAAATTTCAGTATCCCTTGCCATTGTTATCTGACTTGTTTGCTCGGATTAAGGGGGCTAGTTGGTTCACTAAGATAGATCTTCGTGGTGCGTATAATCTGGTGAGAATCAGGCAAGGAGATGAATGGAAAACTGCATTCAATACGCCCGAGGGTCATTTTGAGTATCTAGTGATGCCGTTCGGACTTGCCAATGCTCCATCTGTGTTTCAGTCTTTTATGCATGACATCTTCCGTGAGTATCTGGATAAATTCCTGATTGTTTACTTGGATGACATTTTGATCTTCTCAGATGATTGGGAGTCTCATGTGAAGCAGGTCAGAATGGTTTTTCAGGTCCTGCGTGCTAACTCTTTGTTTGTGAAGGGATCAAAGTGTCTCTTCGGTGTGCAGAAAGTTTCATTTTTGGGGTTCATCTTTACCCCTTCTACTATCGAGATGGATCCAGTTAAGGTCCAAGCCATCCAGGATTGGATTCAGCCGACATCTCTGAAAAGTCTGCAAAAGTTCCTGGGCTTTGCTAATTTTTATCGTCGCTTCATCTGTAATTTTTCTAGCATTGCCAAACCATTGACCGATTTGACCAAGAAGGGTGCTGATTTGGTTAATTGGTCTTCTGCTGCTGTGGAAGCTTTTCAGGAGTTGAAGCGTCGTTTTTGTTCTGCCCCTGTGTTGTGTCAGCCAGATGTTTCTCTTCCGTTCCAGGTCGAGGTTGATGCTTCTGAGATTGGAGCAGGGGCGGTTTTGTCACAGAGAGGTTCTGATTGCTCAGTGATGAAACCATGTGCTTTCTTTTCCAGGAAGTTTTCGCCCGCTGAGCGTAATTATGATGTGGGCAATCGAGAGTTGCTGGCCATGAAGTGGGCATTCGAGGAGTGGCGTCATTGGCTTGAAGGAGCTAAGCATCGCGTGGTGGTATTGACTGATCATAAGAACTTGACTTATCTCGAGTCTGCCAAGCGCTTGAATCCTAGACAGGCCCGTTGGTCGTTATTTTTTGCCCGCTTCGACTTTGTGATTTCGTACCTTCCGGGCTCTAAAAATTTGAAGGCGGATGCTCTGTCTAGGAGTTTTGTGCCCGACTCTCCGGGTTTATCTGAGCCAGCGGGTATCCTCAAGGAAGGAGTCATTGTGTCTGCCATCTCCCCTGATTTGCGGCGGGTGCTGCAAAAATTTCAGGCGAATAAACCTGATCGTTGTCCAGCAGAGAAACTGTTCGTCCCTGATAGGTGGACTAATAAACTTATCTCTGAACTTCATTGTTCGGTGTTGGCTGGTCATCCTGGAATCTTTGGTACCAGAGAGTTAGTGGCTAGATCCTTCTGGTGGCCATCTCTGTCACGGGATGTACGTACTTTTGTGCAGTCCTGTGGGATTTGTGCTAGGGCTAAGCCCTGCTGTTCTCGTGCCAGTGGGTTGCTTTTGCCCTTGCCGGTCCCAAAGAGGCCTTGGACACATATTTCGATGGATTTCATTTCTGACCTTCCCGTTTCTCAAAAGATGTCAGTCATTTGGGTGGTCTGTGATCGCTTTTCTAAAATGGTCCATCTGGTGCCCTTGGCTAAATTGCCTTCCTCCTCTGATTTGGTACCTTTGTTCTTTCAGCATGTGGTTCGGTTGCATGGCATTCCTGAGAATATTGTTTCTGACAGAGGTTCCCAGTTTGTTTCAAGGTTTTGGCGAGCCTTTTGTGGTAGGATGGGCATTGACCTATCCTTTTCCTCGGCTTTCCATCCTCAGACTAATGGCCAGACCGAACGAACCAATCAGACCTTGGAAACATATCTGAGATGTTTTGTTTCTGCAGACCAGGATGATTGGGTGTCCTTTTTGCCGTTGGCTGAGTTCGCCCTTAATAATCGGGCCAGCTCGGCTACCTTGGTTTCTCCATTTTTTTTTGCAATTCTGGGTTCCATCCTCGTTTCTCTTCAGGACAGGTTGAGTCTTCGGACTGTCCTGGTGTGGATTCTGTGGTGGATAGGTTGCAGCAGATCTGGACTCAGGTAGTGGACAATTTGATCTTGTCCCAGGAGAAAGCTCAACTTTTCGCTAATCGCAGACGCCGTGTGGGTCCCCGACTTCGTGTTGGGGATCTGGTTTGGTTATCTTCTCGTCATATTCCTATGAAGGTTTCCTCTCCTAAATTTAAACCTCGTTTTATTGGTCCGTATAGGATTTCTGAGGTTCTCAATCCTGTGTCTTTTCGTTTGACCCTCCCAGACTCCTTTTCCATACATAATGTATTCCATAGGTCGTTGTTGCGGAGATACGTGGCACCTATGGTTCCATCTGTTGAGCCTCCTGCCCCGGTTTTGGTGGAGGGGGAATTGGAGTATATTGTGGAGAAGATTTTGGATTCTCGTGTTTCTAGACGGAAACTCCAGTATCTGGTTAAATGGAAGGGTTATGCTCAGGAAGATAATTCCTGGGTTTTTGCCTCTGATGTTCATGCTTCCGATCTTGTTCGTGCCTTTCATGTGGCTCATCCTGGTCGGCCTGGGGGCTCTGGTGAGGGTTCGGTGACCCCTCCTCAAGGGGGGGGGTACTGTTGTGAATTCTGTGGCTGAATTCACTACTGTGGTCACAAGTGGTACTGCAGCTTCTGAGCTTCCTCCCTCAGGTGTTCTGGTGAGCTCGTTAACTGCTTCATTACTTAACTCCGCCTGATGCTGCTATCCTTGCTCCTTGTCAATGTTTCAGTGTTGGATCTGAGCTTCTCCTGATTGTTCCTGTGACCTGCTGCTCTGTATAGCTAAGTGCTTTTTGCTTTTTTGTTGCTTTTTTTCTGTCCAGCTTGTCTTTTGTTTTGCTGGAAGCTCTGAGACGCAAAGGGTGTACCGCCGTGCCGTTAGTTCGGCACGGTGGTTTTTTTTTGCCCCCTTTGCGTGGTTTTGCTTTAGGGTTTTTTGTAGACTGCAAAGTTCGCTTTACTGTCCTCGCTCTGTCCTAGAATATCGGGCCCCACTTTGCTGAATCTATTTCATCCCTACGTTTTGTCTTTTCATCTTACTCACAGTCATTATATGTGGGGGGCTGCCTTTTCCTTTGGGGAATTTCTCTGGGGCAAGTCAGGCCTATTTTTCTATCTTCAGGCTAGCTAGTTTCTTAGGCTGTGCCGAGTTGCCTAGGTAGTTGTTAGGCGCAATCCACAGCCGCTTTTAGTTGTGTTTAGGATAGGATCAGGTGTGCAGTCTACAGAGTTTCCACATCTCAGAGCTCGTTCTTGTATTTTTGGGTATTTGTCAGATCACTGTGTGCGCTCTGATCGCTAAGCACACTGTGTTTCTGGATTGCCTTCATAACACCTGTCATTAGCAAACATAACAGTTCACGGTCAGGGACAAGTTGCTTCCTTGTCCTCTTCAGCAAAAACAGCAACAGAGAAGGATGCAGCAGGCGACACAACGGGTTACTCCATGGAGCTCTTTACACATACCGTCCCTGGCTTAGAAAGTGAAACAGTTAACAGGCCATGCCCATTACAAGTTGAATCTGACATGGAGTGCACTGATGCACAGCCACAGCCAGACTACTATACTGGTCCTTTGACTCAGACCACAACATTGCCCTCGCAGGGTACTGATCCAGAATCAGACCCTGATGAGACTATGTTGCCCCGTCACGAACGCTATACCACCGACTTACACGGTGACACAGACGAAGTTGCACACGAGCTAGAAGAGGAGGTTATAGATGACCAAGTTGTTGACCCCGATTGGCAGCCATTGGGGGAACAGGGTGCAGGCGGCAGTAGTTCTGAAGCGGAGGAGGAGGGGCCGCAGCAGGCATCAACATCGCAACAGGTTCCATCTGCCGGGCCCGTAGATGGCACAAAACGCGTGGCAAAGCCAAAACCTGTTGGAGGACAGCATGGCCATCCGGTTAAAGCTCAGTCTGCAATGCCTGAAAAGGGATCCGATGCTAGAAAGAGTGCAGTCTGGCATTTTTTTAAACAACATCCAATTGATCAGCGCAAAGTCATCTGTCAAAAATGTTCAACTACCTTAAGCAGAGGTCAGAATCTGAAAAGTCTAAATACAAGTTGCATGCATAGACATTTAACCACCATGCATTTGCAAGCCTGGACTAACTACCAAACGTCCCTTAAGGTTGTAGCACCCTCGGCCAATGAAGCTAGTCAGCAACGCTGCATCCCTTCCGTCAGTGTAAGGCCACCATTTTCCGCACCACCTGCAGTATCTGTGCAGGTTTCTTTGCCAGGCCAAAGCAGTCAGGGTCAGGGAATCACCAGTTTCGTAGTAGGAAACACTGCATCTAGGGCACCGGCGGCAACAATACCGTCTCCAACCGTCTCTCAGTCTGCCATGTCCACCGGCACCCCCGCTAGTCCCACGATCTCCAGCTCTCCAGTCCAGCTCACCCTACATGAGACTCTGGTTAGAAAAAGGAAGTACTTAGCCTCGCATCCGCGTACACAGGGTTTGAACGCCCACATAGCTAGACTAATCTCGTTAGAGATGATGCCCTACCGGTTAGTTGAAAGCGAAGCTTTCAAAGCCCTGATGGATTACGCTGTACCACGCTACGAGCTACCCAGTCGACACTTCTTTTCGCGAAAAGCCATCCCAGCCCTCCACCAGCATGTTAAAGAGCGCATCGTCCATGCACTCAGGCAATCTGTGAGTACAAAGGTGCACCTGACAACAGATGCATGGACCAGTAGGCATGGCCAGGGACGTTACGTGTCCATCACGGCACACTGGGTGAATGTGGTGGATGCAGGGTCCACAGGGGACAGCAGTTTTGGGACAGTTCTGCCTAGCCCACGGTATAGGAAACAGTTGGCTGTAGCCGTTCGCACCCCCTCCTCCTCCTCCTCGTCCTCCTGCAGAAGCGAGAGCTCGTCCACAGATCGCAGTCGCCCAACCACTCCATCCGAAGCTGCCACAGTTGCACACCAGTTGTCCCATTATGGGGCAGCTACTGGCAAGCATCAGCAGGCTGTATTGGCTATGAAGTGTTTGGGCGACAACAGACACACCGCGGAAGTTCTGTCAGAGTTCTTGCAGAAAGAAACGCAGTTGTGGCTGGGCACTGTAGATCTTGAGGCAGGCAAGGTAGTGAGTGATAACGGAAGGAATTTCATGGCTGCCATCTCCCTTTCCCAACTGAAACACATTCCTTGCCTGGCTCACACCTTAAACCTGGTGGTGCAGTGCTTCCTGAAAAGTTATCCGGGGTTATCCGACCTGCTCCTCAAAGTACGCGGACTTTGCTCGCATATCCGCCGTTCGCCCGTACACTCCAGCCGTATGCAGACCTATCAGCGGTCTTTGAACCTTCCCCAGCATCGCCTAATCATCGACGTTGCAACAAGGTGGAACTCCACACTGCACATGCTTCAGAGACTATGCGAACAGAGGCGTGCTGTTATGTATTTGTGGGAGGATACACATACACGGGCAGGCAGTAGGATGGCAGACATGGAGTTGTCAGGTGTGCAGTGGTCGAAGATACAAGATATGTGTCAAGTCCTTCAGTGTTTTGAGGAATGCACACGGCTGGTTAGTGCAGACAATGCCATAATAAGCATGAGCATCCCCCTAATGCGTCTGCTGATGCAAAGTTTGACGCACATAAAGGAGCAGGCATCTGCAGCTGAGGAAGAGGAAAGCCTTGATGACAGTCAGCCATTGTCTGGTCAGGGCAGTGTACAGGACAAGGTAGCGGGCGAACAGGAGGAGGAGGACGAGGAGGATGATGGGGATGAGTATTTTTTTAATGAGGAAGCTTTTCCGGGGCCACGGGAAATTGGTGGCGTGGCAAGGCCGGGTTCTGGTTTTTTGAGGGACACAAGTGACGTAGATTTGCCTGAAACAGCCCCTCAACCCAGCACAACCGCAGATTTGACAACTGGAACTTTGGCCCACATGGCGGATTATGCCTTACGTATCCTCAAAAGGGACACACGCATTACTAAAATGATGAACGATGACGATTACTGGTTGGCCTGCCTCCTTGATCCTCGCTATAAAGGCAAATTGCAAAATATTATGC
Source organism: Ranitomeya imitator (assembly GCF_032444005.1). Lineage (NCBI taxonomy): Eukaryota > Metazoa > Chordata > Amphibia > Anura > Dendrobatidae > Ranitomeya > Ranitomeya imitator. The sequence continues at coordinate 200,179,313 of NC_091286.1, forward strand.
CACATGAGAACTTGGAACTAATATTAGCAACCAAACAATCAACTCTTGTTGACCGTTTGCTTCAGGCATTCCCAGCACACAGCGCCCGTGATCGTTCTCACACGAGCTGCAGGGGCCAGCAGACCAGAGGTGTTAGAGGTGCAGAAATCAGAAGTGGCGTTGGACAGAGGGGTTTTCTGACCAGGTTGTGGAGTGATTTTGCTATGACCGCAGACAGGACAGGTACTGCAGCATCAATTCAAAGTGACAGGAGACAACATTTGTCCAGTATGGTTACAAACTATTTTTCATCCCTTATCGATGTTCTCCCTCAACCGTCATTCCCATTTGATTACTGGGCATCCAAATTAGACACCTGGCCAGAATTGGCAGAATATGCATTGCAGGAGCTTGCTTGCCCGGCAGCTAGTGTCCTATCAGAAAGACTATTCAGTGCTGTAGGTTCAATATTAACCGAAAAAAGGACTCGTCTGGCTACCCAAAACGTTGATGATCTAACATTCATTAAAATGAACCACAACTGGATTTCGAATTCTTTTGCCCCACCTTGCCCGGCTGACACCTAGCTTTCCTATGAAAAGGTCTTGCTTGTGGACTACTCTGACTGACTTTTCCAATCGCGTAATTTGCAGCAGCTGATTGTCCAGCATACGACATGTTTACACCTCCCTAAATGGCCAAAATCCCCCCCACGGGGCCGTGGTCTCGCCACTTGGCGCAAGCACCCATGAGAGTGCCGTTTGTCTGAAGAGGTGGGTGTGCCCGCTTTTGGTCGACGGCACTGCCACTGGGTCCCTCATAGTACAATAAAGTGTCTCTGGCGGTGGTGGTGCGCACCCAACGTCAGACACACTGTTGTAACATGAAGGGCCCTGGGCCTGTACCGCCGGCCACAAGAGAGTTCCCCCCAGCTCAAACATTGCTCTACCACTTGCACAATTATCTCTCACAGTTCCACCGATGTTTAGTCTATGCGCTGACATCATTCAATGCCTGGCACTGACAATACCAATGTGTTGACATGTATGATGGTACTTAACATAGTCAGGGGCAGTGTCCTATATTTACACCAGTAAATAATTAGCGCCAAATTACTAGGTCTAAAACTCAGTAGAGGAGCCCAACCCTGTACCTAAGTATTCCACCCTTTTGTGTTTTGGTTTTGTTGTACTGCGAGACATTAACATCTATTTATTTTTTTGGAGTACTAACTGGCAGACACTCATTACAATCGGCCTCCGCTGACAACACCAATGCTGCCTGCGTACCCCTGCAAGAGAATTGCAAGTGCCTACAGCCAAATTTTGTTATGTTAGGCCTACTACGCCTGTCTGCGGTCCCTCCTTCCACTAGTCCTCCAGTGACCTGTCTACTGCTGCCCGTGTACCCCTGGAACCAATTTAAAAGTGCCTACAGCCAAATTTTGTTATGTTAGGCCTACTACGCCTGTCTGCGGTCCCTCCTTCCACTAGTCCTCCAGTGACCTGTCTACTGCTGCCCGTGTACCCCTGGAACCAATTTAAAAGTGCCTACAGCCAAATATTGTTATGTTAGGCCTACTACGCCTGTCTGCGGTCCCTCCTTCCACTAGTCCTCCAGTGACCTGTCTACTGCTGCCCGTGTACCCCTGGAACCAATTTAAAAGTGCCTACAGCCAAACTTTGTTATGTTAGGCCTACTACGCCTGTCTGCGGTCCCTCCTTCCACTAGTCCTCCAGTGACCTGTCTACTGCTGCCCGTGTACCCCTGAAACCAATTTAAAAGTGCCTACAGCCAAATTTTGTTATGTTAGGCCTACTACGCCTGTCTGCGGTCCCTCCTTCCACTAGTCCTCCAGTGCCCTGTCTACTGCTGCCCGTGTACCACTGGAACCAATTTAAAAGTGCCTACAGCCAAGTTTTGTTATGTTAGGCCTACTATGCCTGTCTGCGGTCCCTCCTGCCACTAGTCCTCAAGTGACCTGTCTACTGCTGCCCGTGTACCCCTGGAACCAATTTAAAAGTGCCTACAGCCAAATTTTGTTATGTTAGGCCTACTACGCCTGTCTGCGGTCCCTTTTTCCACTAGTCCTCCAGTGACCTGTCTACTGCTGCCCGTGTACCCCTGGAACCAATATAAAAGTGCCTAAAGCCAAATTTTGTTATGTTAGGCCTACTACGCCTGTCTGCGGTCCCTCCTTCCACTAGTCCTCCAGTGACCTGTCCACTGCTGCCCGTGTACCCCTGGAACCAATTTAAAAGTGCCTACAGACAAATTTTGTTATGTTAGGCCTACTACGCCTGTCTGCGGTCCCTCCTGCCACTAGTCCTCAAGTGACCTGTCTACTGCTGCCCGTGTACCCCTGGTACCAATTTAAAAGTGCCTACAGCCAAATTTTGTTATGTTGGGCCTACTACGCCTGTCTGCGGTCCCTCCTTCCACTAGTCCTCCACTGACCAGACCACTGCTGCCCGTGTACCCCTGGAACCTATTTTAAATTGCATAGAGCATCCTTTTTTAATAGTAGGCATACAAACTCTGTCTGTGGCCCATAATTGAAATTGTCCTCCACTGAACAGACCAATGCTGCCTGTGTACTCCTGTAACCTTTTTTAAACTGCATTGAGCCAAATGTTGTGTTTAAGGCCTACTACCTGTGTCTGTCTGCGCCACTCAATACAGCTGTCCTCCTTTTAAAAAAGCTGAGCGTCAATAGTCTGGTTTTCAGCCTATAGGAATTTGAAAACTGCATTGGGGCTACTACTACTACTTCGGTAGGGCCTACTAACGGTGTCTGCCGCTCCAAGGTATTCCCCATGTTTCCTCTCCATAGCTTAGAGCTTCTAGCTCTCGTTTAGTAGTTGTTGAAAACAACACTGTATTCGGCCTACAAGTTGGGTCTGGGGTGTAGAGACGGTGTGTTCCACTCCAAGGTGTTCCCCAGGTTGCCTCTCCATTGCTTCAATCTTAAAGCTCTTGTTTAGTAGTTGTTGAAAACAACACTGCATTCGGCCTACAAGTTGGGTCTGGGGTGTAGAGACGGTGTGTTCCACTCCAAGGTGTTCCCCAGGTTGCCTCTCCATTGCTTCAATCTTAAAGCTCTTGTTTAGTAGTTGTTGAAAACAACACTGCATTCGGCCTACAAGTTGGGTCTGGGTTGTAGAGACGGTGTCTTCCACTCCAAGGTGTTCTCCAGGTTTCCTCTCCATTGCTTCAATCTTAAAGCTCTTCTTAAGTAGTTGTTGAAAACAACACTGCATTCGGCCAACAAGTTGGGTCTGGGTTGTAGAGACGGTGTCTTCCGCTCCAAGGTGTTCTCCAGGTATCCTCTCCATTACTTCAATCTTCTGGCTCTCGTTTAGTAGTTGTTGAAAACAACACTGCATTCGGCCTACAAGTTGGGTCTGGGTTGTAGAGACGGTGTCTTCCGCTCCAAGGTGTTCTCCAGGTTTCCTCTCCATTGCTTCAATCTTAAAGCTCTTGTTTAGTAGTTGTTGAAAACAACACTGCATTCGGCCTACAAGTTGGGTCTGGGTTGTAGAGACGGTGTCTTCCGCTCCAAGGTGTTCTCCAGGTTTCCTCTCCATTGCTTCAATCTTCTGGCTCTCGTTTAGTAGTTGTTCAAAACAACACTGCATTCGGCCTACAAGTTGGGTCTGGGTTGTAGAGACGGTGTCTTTCGCTCCAAGGTGTTCTCCAGGTTTCCTCTCCATTGCTTCAATCTTAAAGCTCTTCTTAAGTAGTTGTTGAAAACAACACTGCATTCGGCCTACAAGTTGGGTCTGGGGTGTAGAGACGGTGTCTTCCACTCCAAGGTGTTCCCCAGGTTTCCTCTCCATTGCTTCGATCTTCTGGCTCTTGTTTAGTAGTTGTTGAAAACAACACTGCATTAGGCCTACTAGTTGGGTTGGGGCCTTCTACCTGTGTCTGCCGCTCCTTGCTGTTCTCCTACAGTGAACAAAGCTGTGCCGCCAGTTTACTACTGTTGCCAATTTTGAACTGCATTTAGAATACTTACTGATTTGGGCCTACTCTCTGTGTCAGCCTCTCATTCCAGTTGTCCTCCACTGAACAAAACAATGCCCCCTGGTTAGTCCTGTTACCAATTTTGAACTGCATTTAGCCCACTTTATTCTTTGGGCCCATATCTGTTTCCCCCTCATCCTGCCCAGTGCCCAGCCAGTGATAGATGAGTCTGCTGGTACATTGACCCATAATGCAACATTCCCCATGCACGCTAGACTGCAAGATTGTGACCCTGCTGAAAGTCAGGTCCCCCTTCCCGCATACCATACCACCTTACACGGGGACAAAGAGGAAGGTGCAGATGAAGGTGCAGGTTCCTTCATCAGGTGGGGGGAGGAATACTCGTTGGCGACGTCACTGGCACAGGGCCCCTCATAGTACGCAAAAGTGTTGCTGCCGGTGGGAGGCGCCCCCGCTGTGCAAACACACCGCTGTACTTTGAGGGGCCCTGTGCCAGTGCCAATGCCAACGAGTGGGCCCCCCCTGCTTGCTCAGGATCACAGCACTTGCAAAGTTGAAATACTTACCTCTCCCTGCTCCACTGCCGTGACGTGGTCCAGATTTACTGGGCACAATAATTACTTGAACCAGCCCTACCCCCCACAACTTTAGCCAAATGACCCCCAATTTCAAATGCCTTCCAATTATTATAAGCTAAATTAAGATTGACAAGCTTCAGTAAAAAGAATGGATGTTTTTGCCATTAACATGGGCTCTGTACATGTTTTCCTGGCCTCTACTCAATGCCGACTATGCTCCCCCATTGACTTGCATTGGGTTTCGTGTTTCGGTCGATCCCCGACTTTTCACGATAATCGGCCGATTCCACTCGACTCGACTTTTGAGATAGTCGGGTTTCGCGAAACCCGACTCGACTCTAAAAAGGTCAAGGTCGCTCAACCCTAGTCAAGACTATTGGCTCCATAACATGATGTGAACATCATGTTGTCTGTATTAGAGACATTCAGATATTCTACAAACTCATTACATTCGGCTTCATTCCCATCCCAAATTATCATAATATCATCTACAAATCTTGTGAAGAGACGAATATGTTTCAAAAATGGGTTATTTATGTTATTAATATATGTGTCTTCAAAGACTGCCAAGAAATGATTTGCATAAGTACATGAGGTGGGCGTACCCATTGCAGTCCCAATGAATTGTTTATACCATTTGTCCATAAATTTGAAAGGATTGTGAGATAGAATAAATTCTAAACTTTCTAGAATGAATAAAAATTGTATCTGGATCTAAATCCCTGCTTAGTAGAATTTTTTTAATTGCTTGTATACCGTATATACTCGAGTATAAGCCGAGATTTTCAGCCCAAAGTTTTGGGCTGAAAGTGCCCCTCTCGGCTTATACTCGAGTCAAGGTGGGTGGCAGGGTCGGCGGGTGAGGGGGAGAGGGCGCTGAGGTATACTTACCTAGTCCCAGCGATCCTGGTGCTCCCCTTGCCATCCCACGGTCTTCTGTGCTGCAGCTTCTTCCCCTCTTCAGCGGTCACGTGGGACCGCTCATTAGAGAAATGAATAGGCGGCTCCACCTCCCATAGGGTGGAGCCACCTATTCATTTCTCTAATCAGCGGTAACGGTGACCGCTGATTAGAGAAAGAAGCTGCGGCACCGAAGACAGCTGTGCGGGGGAATGAGGCGGACGCCGGGACCAGGTAAGTATGTAATATTCACCTGTCCGCGTTCCAGCCGCCAGGCGCCGCTCCATCTTCCCGGCGCCTCCATCTTCCCGGCGTCTGCGCTCTGACTGTTCAGGTCAGAGGGCGCGATGACGCATATAGTGTGCGCGGCGCCCTCTGCCTGATCAGTCAGTGCGCAGAGACGCCGGGACCGGACGCTGGGGAGCTGCAATCAAGAGAGGTGAGTATGTTTTTTTTTTTTTTTACTGCAGCAGCAGCGACAATGGCAGAGCTTTCTACGGGGAACTATGAACGGTGCAGAGCACTATATGAGGCACAGCTATAGGGAAATAATGAACGGTGCAGAGCACTGTATGGGGCACAGCTATAGGGAAATAATGAACGGTGCAGAGCACTGTATGGGGCACAGCTATAGGGAAATAATGATCGGTGCAGAGCACTGTATGGGGCACAGCTATAGGGAAATAATGAACGGTGCAGAGCACTGTATGGGGCACAGCTATAGGGAAATAATGAACGGTACAGAGCACTATATGGGGCACAGCTATAGGGAAATAATGAACGGTGCAGAGCACTATATGGGGCAGAGCTATAGGGAAATAATGAACGGTGCAGAGCACTGTATGGGGCACAGCTATAGGGAAATAATGAACGGTGCAGAGCACTATATGGGGCACAGCTATTGGGAACTATGAACGGTGCAGAGCGCTATATGGCACAGCTATGGGGAAATAATGATCTATTTTTATTTTTGAAATTCACCGGTAAATGCTGCATTTCCACCCTAGGCTTATACTCGAGTCAATAAGTTTTCCCAGTTTTTTGTGGCAAAATTAGGGGGGTCGGCTTATACTCGGGTCGGCTTATACTCGAGTATATACGGTACCTTTTTCTTTCGGAATGCTGGTATATAAATTCACCACATCTATTGATGTCAGTGAGAATGTGCTTTGCCAGTCTATCTCTTTAAGGGCTAACACCAAATCTCCTGAATCTTTAATATACGAAGGAATGGTTTGTAAAAGCGGTTTCAGCAACCAATCGATATATTGGGATAAAGATTCTGTGACTGAATTAATCCCGGAGATTATAGGTCGCCCTGGTGGTTCTTTCATACATTTATGGACTTTAGGTATACTATACCAACATGGATATTGCGGATATTCGGGTAAGAGACTTTCTGCACGCCTTTTCGGTAATACTCCCTTCTCTACAAATTTTCTTAATAAAGTTCTTAGTTTCATTTTATAATTTTGGGTAGGGTTATTTGACAGTAAACAATAGGTGGTTTGATCATTTAATTGTGTGAGGGCTTCTTTTATATAATCTATCTAATACCACAATATTGCCTCCTTTATCTGCTCTCCTGATAACGATATCGTCCCACTTCTGTAATTCTTTTAATGCTAGTGATTCTTTATTACTTAAAATTTTACTAGGTGTCTGGTAAAAAATTGCTTCTACATCCTTTATCACTAGATCTTGAAAAAGGTCGATAACGTTACCTGGAGAGACAGGGGGCATAAAACGCGACGGAATACCTCCTCTAAATGGTTTTATCTGAGGGCTAGGTATACTTTCTCCACCAGTCAATTGCGACAGAGAAGGATCATTTATACTAAGCAACAATGTTGATTCATCTATATCTGTAGTATCCTGGGATGAATACACCATAAAGCCCAACGAGCCTATCTTATTCTCTAACATAGGAGAATTGTCCAGATCTATTTGAAAATTGGGGATATTAGAAGTTTGTTTTTTATCTTTATGGAAATATTTATGGAGATGAAGCTTTCTCACACTTTTAAATAGGTCTATTTTGAAGCCTGTTAAGTCAAAAGTCTCTGGTAGACAATAGTTAAGTCCTTTGGATAGCAGAGAGATATGATCAGCGCTCAAAGTTCTTTTTGATAAATTTAATATTTGCAGTTCGTCTTTTTCCGTTTTTATTTCTTCCATGAAACTTGCTTGCGCTTTCTCCTGATGGTTGCGCTTTCCTCTCCCTCGTCTGATTTTCTTTCTAAAGGGATTGACGGACCTGCTTTTACCAAAGGAATGAAACTGGCTTCACCTGAATCTTCTGCGGCACTTGATTCAGAATCAGTAATCCAGCCGTCTTGTTTCTTTTTCTTATAGCTCTTGTTTCCTTTATGGCTACGATTTTTATTAAAAAATGTGAATTGTCTTTTGTTTTTATTCCACGTAAACACTTGCCCCATGTCAAAATCATTTTTATCTCTCAGAAATTTTTCTTTCTTTTGTTGTTTGATTTCTATTTGTAGCAAAGTAAATTTTCTTTCCAATTTATTTACAAAGTTCTTATTTTGACTTTCCGTTAATCTGGTTGATAATTCTGTCTTTGCTTTATCTAATTCTTGGCATAACTGATAATATTCTTTTTCATTTTGGGCAGTCACTAAGAGCAATAGGCTACGAGAACATTGCAGATGTATTTTTTCCCATTCTTCCTGAAAGGAAGTATCATGCTGAAATTGGGAAATTTCTTTAAACACTCGTAAGCCTCTAGGAACTCTGTCACAGTCTATATATGATTTTAGCAACTTTGATAGTCCAAAATAAACGCATCTCCTTTTCGGCAAGCGTATGAATTTTGGTTTCCAAGGTTTTTGTGCTAATTATTTGAAGTTCGTCTTTTAGGTTACAGTCTGCAAAAAACTCCACCGCACCCTCTCGACCTGCTAGTATTCCTTGCTTATCCAATCCTGCATTATCGGTTGAGTCCATGTTTTCAACCATTGCAATTGAAAACAGTCCTTATTTAAAAAGAGTGTCTATGTACTGTTTCTCTTTTTATATACTCTGTGCTCAGTCCAGGTATATAGTACAATTCCAAAAGTCAAAAAAAGAAATAAAGAGAGGGACGGCACTAGAGGAGTACAAACTCTTGTGGACTGGGACTTCTTATAAGAAACCGGTTTGCAGGTGTCACGAAAGCTCTGGGTGTCTGGTGCTCTGCAATATGAGCAAATAGCTTGATTTTCAATAAAGCAGAAAAGGAAAAATATGCGGCACTCACCCTTCTTTTGCTGTATATTCGTGCTCTTTATTGGAATAAAATATTCATACATCCATTAGGACATCAGGTGTACAGGAGTGTGCGGGAGTGGAGTGAGGACGACGGCCGTTTCGCACGATAAGTGCTTCGACGGGTCCAGGTGATCGATTACCATACGTCATTTCCTTTTTTAAAGGGTTTCTGACGTGCATACAAATACATGCTTACAAAAAAGTTTAGTGAAACCATCAGTGATTGTGTATTAATAACAAGTAATCAATATCTAGATGCAGACTTATAACTCTAAATGTTATTTCAGACTTTTTTCATTTTTTATATATATAAATATCACTTTTTCTTTTAGCCTTTAACCTTTTTTAACCTTTTCTTTTGACTATAAAAATACCGACATATCTAGCCTATCGTTTAGGCCAATCAGACAAAAGTCTTCAAAAAACAAACTGCAACAAACAATTTGTTGCATTTTGATAGTGCGCACCCGGCTCATACCAAGAGAGGGCTTCCTTATAGCCAAATGGTTAGATTATGGAAAATCAACAGTAATAATAAAATGTTTAACCCCTTACCGGCATCGGACGTACTATACCGTCCGATGCCGGCTCCCCTGCTTTGATGCAGGGCTCCGCGGTGAGCCCGCACCAAAGCCGGGACATGTCAGCTGTTTTGAACAGCTGACATGTGCCCGTAATAGGTGCGGGCAGAATCGCGATCTGCCCGCACCTATTAACTAGTTAAATGCCGCTGTCAAACGCAGACAGCGGCATTTAACTACCGCTTCCGGCCGGGCGGCCGGAAATGACGTCATCGCCGACCCCCGTCACATGATCGGGGGTCGGCGATGCGTCTGGATGGTAACCATAGAGGTCCTATGGTTACTGATCGCCCGTCGCTGTGAGCGCCACCCTGTGGTCTGCGCTCACAGCACACGTGCAATTCTGCTACATAGCAGCGATCAGCAGATCGCTGCTATGTAGCAGAGGCGATCGTGCTGTGCCTGCTTCTAGCCTCCCATGGAAGCTATTGAAGCATGGCAAAAGTTAAAAAAAAAAGTTTAAAAAAATGTGAAAAAAATAAAAAAAACATAAAAGTTTAAATCACCCCCCTTTCGCCCCAATCAAAATAAATCAATAAAAAAATATCAAATCTACGCATATTTGGTATCGCCGCGCTCAGAATCGCCCGATCTATCAATTAAAAAAAAGTATTAACCTGATCGCTAAACAGCGTAGTGGGAAAAAAATTCGAAACGCCAGAATTACGTTTTTTTGGTCGCCGCGACATTGCATTAAAATGCAATAACGGGTGATCAAAAGAACGTATCTGCACCGAAATGCTATCATTAGAAACGTCATCTCGGCACGCAAAAAATAAGCCCTCAACCGACCCCAGATCATGAAAAATGGAGACGCTACGAGTATCGGAAAATGGCGCAATTTTTTTTTTCTAGCAAAGTTTGGAATTTTTTTTCACCACTTAGATAAAAAATAACCTAGTCATGTTTGATGTCTATGAACTCGTAATGACCTGGAGAATCATAATGGCAGGTCATTTTTAGCATTTAGTGAACCTAGCAAAAAAGCCAAACAAAAAACAAGTGTGTGATTGCACTTTTTTTGCAATTTCACCGCACTTGGAATTTTTTTCCCGTTTTCTAGTACACGACATGCTAAAACCAATGATGTCGTTCAAAAGTACAACTCGTCCCGCAAAAAATAAGCCCTCACATGGCCAAATTGACAGAAAAATAAAAAAGTTATGGCTCTGGGAAGGAGGGGAGCGAAAAATGAACACGGAAAAACGAAAAATCCCCCGGTCATGAAGGGGTTAATGAACAAATAAGTGAATTAAAATCACGCTTTCTAAATAGAGGCTATCCGCCACAGATATTGAAAGAAGCTGAAAACTGCATCAGTAAATTCTCACAAGGAGATTTTTTAAAAAGAAAAAGAAGAGGAAAAGAACCCCTTACTGAGGTAAAAAGCGATGTAGAAAGATTTTCATTTTGTTTCAAACATAGTAACCTAGATAGCATCATACATTCTTCTATACGGAAGTATTAGCACGTGTTACAAACAGATAAAGATCTCATATCTATACATACTAGTACTCCTAAATTTGCATACAAATAATAATTGGTTAACTAGTAATACTCCAGTTGGAAATTACAGGTGCGGTAATTGCAATTTCTGTCATCTCCATATAGCGCATAACCCTATTCAAATTGGTTCCATCACACACAAAATTCAGGATTTTATTTTTTGTAAGAGTAAATTTGGAGTTTACGTTCTATTTTGTCCTTGCCGATATTTTTATATCAGTAAAACAATAAGACCACTAATAACGAGATTTAAAGAGCATTATAATTGGATAATAATGGGCAAAGGTTGCCTAAGGCTAATTCAGCATATCAAAGAGAAACATAACGCTAATCCTAATCTGCTGAATTTCGCTGGCTTAGAGATTGTAAAATACCCTCCGCAAGGAGGTGATCAGAATAAATTATTATTACAAAAAGAAGCCACATGGATTTTGAACACCAATGCGCAAGGTCTGATTGGCCTAAACGATAGGCTAGATATGTCGGTATTTTTATAGTCAAGAGAAAAGGTTAAAACAGGTTAAAGGCTAAAAGAAAAAGTGATATTTATATATATAAAAAATGAAAAAAGTCTGAAATAACATTTAGAGTTATAAGTCTGCATCTAGATATTGATTACTTATTATTAATACACAATCACTGATGGTTTCACTAAACTTTTTTGTAAGTATGTATTTGTATGCACGTCAGAAACCCTTTAAAAAGGAAATGACGTATGGTAATCGATCACCTGGACCCGTCGAAGCACTTATCGTGCGAAACGGCTGTCGTCCTCTCTCCACTCCCGCACCCTCCTGTACACCTGATGTCCTAATGGATGTATGAATATTTTATTCCAATAAAGAGCACAAATATACAGCAAAAGAAGGGTGAGTGCCGCATATTTTTCCTTTTCTGCTTTATTGAAAATCATTTATTAGATTTGTTGGCATAATGTCCCATCTGCTGGCAGTTATTACAGACCACGGGTACTCGAGCGGCCCGGGACTTAGGTCCCACTTGAGAAACCTCCATGGCCTCATGGGAGTCGGACACCTGAATAGGAGACTCCAGAGGACTGGCAAAGGTAGGAGCCAACTGAAACCTCTGCCTAACACTGGGTCAGGTCCAACCTCTGCTCGTTAAAATGGTGGTGGATGCGGGTAGATATAGCTATGAGGTCCTCCAGTGTGGCGGGAATCTTCCTGGTGGCCAAGGCGTCCTTTACATGGTCAGCCAGTCCCTTCCAGTACACAGGAATAAGGACTTTATCCGGCCACTCCAGCTCTGATGCCAAAGTCCGGAAGTAGACGGCAAATTGGCTGACCATGGACGAACCCTGTGTTAATGCCAGCAGTTGGAGCGCTGTATCGTGGGTAACACGAGGTCCCCAAAAGACTTGTCTCAGAGAGTCCAGGAAGCAAGGGGCACTCTGTACCACACGATCATCATGCTTCCACAGCGGCATTGCCCACTTCAACGCCCTGCCTGACAGAAGGGATATGATAAATCCCACTTTATCCCGTTCTGTAGGAAAACGTGCAGCCAGAAACTCTAGATGTATGGTGCTCACGAATCCCCGACTGAGCTTACTGTCACCAGCAAACTTGTCTGGAAGTGGGAGACAGGATAAGGTCGGAGCAGGGGTGGCAGAAAACAAACTGGCTGCAGCTATGATAGCAGCCTATACAGCGACTGACATCCACAGCTGAGGTTGTGCGTCAGGAGCCGCCAATCTACCCTCCTGCTGCTGGATGTACCACTGTTGATGCTGATGGTCCGCCATTTACTAGCCAGACCCTGGGGCTAATATTATGTTAGGGTTGGCGGAACGCACTGAGAATATATGTGTTATAATAGGTGCGTTCGCAACCCAGGGTCCACTGTGCAGGAGAGAAACATGCTGCTAGCAATTGGCGGCACTGTATGGCGGTTTAAGCGAACTCTGTTACTTCACAGAATCGCTACGCGAGGAAAATGCTGTGCCCTGTTAACCTCACAGAGAATCACAGTTACCTAACAGAGCAGAAAGCAAACAGTGGTCATGCAGTCAGCATAACACACAAACAACTCCTTTCTGGTGGAGCCGGAATTCAAGTGGCTATACGCCAGCCCTGAATTCATACACACAAAAGTCCTCACTGGAGGTGCCAGTTTTCTAGGGGCTTATTTCAGCCAACCCTGACCACATGCAGGCATGACCAAAAAGTAGCAAAGCTCATGACATAGGTTGATACTAGCGCATGGCCATGCAAAGCTTTTATAGCTGTAGCAGACAAGGACCTTCCTAGTTATCCAATAGGAGCTGCTACAGGACCTGAGCGTGTGACCCCGGACCTCCAATGGAAAGTCAACCCTTGGGCATGCTCAGTAGAGGAAAAGCAGGACTTAGTCCCAGGAGCATCTGCCCGCTGAAGAATAGTGCTAGTTACAACTGCTAAGCCTGGAAGATCAATAGTAACCAAGCGCACATTATCTGCCTGAGCCAGATGCTGAGACCGACGTCTCCACTGAGCAGGTTCCACTGCAGCTGGAGGAGAATGGGAGACCGCAGCAGACATGGTTCGAGATTCCCCCTGTGCAGCGGTGGAAACTCGACACCTAACACTCATAATGGCTATTGTTGCAGATGAAAAAAGATTACAGATGTCTAATCCCTGCCTATGCATAGGTACAACTCTGTCCCTATCTCAGCAGCGCAACACCTCTCCCTGCTCTGCTTGTGTCCATTGGTACACTGTGTTGAGCATGGGTCATGGGTCTTTAATAGACCCGATAATGCTGTGCGGCCAGGAAATCACAGTAATTCCACAACCAAGATGGCTATGGCATTACTGTAACTGGCAGGTAATCTCTGCATGTTTATTGGCTGTCTAAGACGCGTCAAACATGCGTTGCATATAAAATTTCCCAGAGGAGCCTTGCTTAGTAACAAGCATCTTGAGCACACTGATGCTCGAGCGAGGGATGAGCAGTGACGAGTACACTCGCTTATCACTACTCTATCCACAAAAAAAGCAAGTCTCCACTCAGGTTCATTATTTGTTAAAAAAATATAGGGGACTTCCATGTTACTTGTAGTACAAAGAATCTAGAAAAGCGAAATAGCTCCTCGCCTCCACCCCCAAAACAAATTCAGCAAATTCAAATCCAAATGCCCCTCTCCCTACTGAGCCCGACAGTGTGCCTAAACTGCAGTTAGCATACACATGTTTGACATTTCTCCAAGCAAAGAACAATGCACCATTCAGAACCAGGCAATAGAAGTATGAAACTTTATTAGAGAAAAAAGTATAAAAGCAATTAGCAAAACATAACTAGAGATATGACAGTAATTAAACCAAAGGGTGGAACCACATTTTAAAACACGGCAAAACAATAGGCATACAGATGTAGTATAACGACCTGGTATGCTCAAAGTGCTTGTGCAAAAGGTGCAATTTAATGGCCCTGAAGTAAATATATATATACACTGCTCAAAAAAAACAAAGGGAACACTAAAATCCCACATCCTAGATATCACTGAATGAAATATTCCAGTTGTAAATCTGTATTCATTACATAGTGGATTGTGTTGAGAACAATAAAACCTAAAAATGATCAACGTAAATCACAACTAATATCCCACGGAGGTCTGGAGTTGGAATGTTGCTCAAAATCAAAGTGGAAAATGAAGTTACAGGCTGATCCAACTTCATTGAATATGCCTCAAGACAAGGAAATGATGCTCAGTAGTGTGTGTGTCCTCCACATGCCTGTATGATGATGTGGATGGTCTCCTGAGGGATCTCCTCCCAGACCTAGACTAAAGTATCCGCCAACTCCTGGACAGTCTGTGGTGCAACGTGACATTGGTGGATGGTGCGAGACATGATGACCCAGATGTGTTCAATTGGATTCAGGTCTGGGGAATGAGCGGGCCAGTCCATAGCTTCAATGCCTTCATCTTGCAGGAACTGCTGACTCACTCAAGCCACATGAGGTCTGGCATTGTCCTACATTAGGAGGAACCCAAGGCCAACTGCATCACCATATGGTCTCACAAGGGGTCTGAGGATCTCAGCTCGGTACCTAATGGCAGTCAGGCTACCTCTGGTGAGCGCATGGAGAGCTGTGCAGACCTCCCAAGGAATGCCACCCCACACCATTACTGACCCACTGCCAAACCGATCATGCTGAAGACAGCAGATCGCTCTCCACGGCATCTCCAGACTCTGTCACATCTGTCACATGTGCTCAGTGTGAACCTGCTTTCATCTGTGAAGAGCACAGGGCACCAGTGGCGAATTTGCCAATCCTGATGTTCTGTGGCAAATGCCAAGCATCCTGCACGGTGTTTGGCTGTGAGCACAACCCCCATCTGTGGACATCGGGCACTCAGACCATCCTCATGGAGTTGGTTTCTAACCATTTGTGTAGACCCATGCACATTTGTGGCCTGCTGGATGTCTTTTTGCAGGGCTCTGGCAGGGCTCCTCCTGTTCCTCCTTGCACAAAGGCTGAGGTAGCAGTCCTGCTACTGGGTTGTTGCCCTCCTATGGCCCCCTCCACATCTCCTGTGTACTGGCCTGTCTCCTGGTAGTGCCTCCAGCCTCTGGACACTATGCTGTCAGACAGAGCAAACCTTCTTGCCACAACTCGCATTGATGTGCCATCCTGGATGAGCTGCACTACCTGAGCCACTTGTGTGGGTTGTAGGGTCCGTCTCATGCGACCACGAGTGTGAAAGCACAACCAACATTCAAAAGTGACAAAAACATCAGCCAGAATGCATTGGTACTGAGATGTGGTCTGTGGTCCCCACATGCAGAACCACTCCCTTATTGAGTGTGTCTTGATAATTGCCAATAATTTCCATCTGTTGTCTATTCCATTTGCACAACAGCAAGGGAAATTGATTGTGAAATAGTGTTGCTTCCTAAGTGGACAGTTTTGATTTCACAGAAGTTTGATTTACTTGGAGTTATATTCTGTTGTTTAAGTGTTCCCTTTATTTTTTTGAGCAGTGTATAATTATTAGAGCAATTAAACAGGGTCTAAACATGCAAATGCAAACCAGAAAGGCTGTGTACCAAGACCGGACAGAAAAAGTACAGAGCAACCAGAGTAACCATAAGTAATTACATGCCACGTAGTTACATGTGTAAATGTGGTGCCACCTTTCCTTACGTGCGTTTTGGCACTGTATCTTCTTCCGGGGAGTCTCAGGTCTGTTATTTGTTAAAGAAAATATAGGGGACTTCTATGTTACTTGTAGTACAAAGAATCTAGAAAAGCAAAATAGCTCCTCTCCTCACCCCCAAAACAAATTCAGCAAATTGAAATCCAAATGCCCCTTTCCCTACAGTGTGCCTAAACGGCAGTTAACATCCAAATGATTGGCATTTCTGAAGCGACGAGAGCCAGCCTAACTTACAGGTGCATAAGCTAAGCACAATGTATGGGCACTACAATGTACTGGTCACTGCAACGTACTAGTCACTATGGCAGTTTGCCATTTTCACTCAGCAACATCCATTGCTGCTTGTTTCTGAAAATCACCCATGGAGTCAAAATCATCACCTGTAGATTAATTCCAAAAAGGGTATAATTTCCAAAATGGGGTCACTTGATGGGAGGTTCCACTCTTCTAGGACCTAGTGGCTCTATATATGTAGTCCGCAAACTATTCTAGGAAAATTTGCACCCCAGGAGGCAAATAGCGCTCCTTCCTCCCGAGTCATACCATTTGACTAACAGTAATGTACAGCCACATATGGGGTATTTCTGCATTCAGCAAAAATTGTGGAACACATTTTGGAGCTATATTTACCTACTTTCCAGTGAAAAAATATAAAATCTGGGCCTAAAACAAAATGTTGGTGGCAAAAATGTAGTTATTTTTTTCTTCAGTGCCCAATTGTATAAAATTCTGTGACCCTCCTGTAGTGTCAATATGATCACTGCACCCAGAGATAAATTCATTGAGAGGTGTAGTTTGTAAAATGAGGTCTCTTATGGAGGGTTCTGCTACACTGGCACCTCAGGGGCTCTGCCAGTGTGACATGGCACCCTCAAACTAGTCCAGAAAAATCTGAAGTCCAATACGGCGCTTTGTCCCTTGTGAGGTTTGCACTGGACCTCAAAAGTAGTTTATGCATATGTGGTATCGGCATACTAAGTAGAAATTGAACAGCACATTTTGGGGTCCATTTTCTTCTATTCTTGTGAAAAAAAATTCTTTTTCACAGATCAACGTTGCAAAATTCTGTAAAGCACATGTGAATTCAAGGTACTCACCACACATCTAAACACTTTTATGGAGGGGTCTACTTTTCAAAATGGGTTCACTTGTGAGGGCTTTCCAATGTTTAGGCACATCAGGGCTTCTCCAAATGTGACATGACCCCCAGCAGACCATTCCATCAAAGTCTCCGTTCCAAAACGTCACTCCTTCCTTTCTGAGCCCTGTTGTGTGCCGAAAAAGTAGTTTCCCCCCACATATGGGGGTATCTGTGTTCTTAGGAGAAACTGCACAACAGATTTTGAGGTCAAGTTTCTCCCATTACACTTGTAAAAATTAAAAATTGGGACTAAAAGAACATTTTTGTGGGAAAAATGTGATTTTTCTATTTTCACGACTCTGTTATAATCTTCACTTCACCACACATTTAGGTAAGTTATAATTAATTAGATCAGAGGCACATATGAATCCTCTCAAGGACAGAAAAACTCCCAACAATATATATGCAATTAGAAAAAAGGAGTCACAAGCTGCCAATTTTAGTAGATAAAACTTATTTGTAACATTTATTAAATAACATCATGTATTAAGATAATCAGATAAACTGATAGTACAAGAACATATAATCCATATAGGATTACTATGTGAACAACGGATGCAGGTAACAAAACCACACACCACACCAAATACAATACGACTTGAGGTCACAGGTTCAATGGAGTAAGTATACTATATTTTTTCTAATTGCATACATCTAGGTAAGTTCCCTGAGGTGTCTAGTTTCCAAAATTCTGTCACTTGTGGGAGGTTCCCACTGTTTAGGCACATCAGGGACTCTGCAAACTCAACTTGGCATCTGCTAATTATTCCATTTTTTTAATTCAAAAAGTCAAATGGCGCTCCTTCCCTTCCAAGCCTTGCTGTGAGGCCTCGGACTAAGCCTTGGATGAAACATGCATTGGGGCTTGTAGGCCATGCCACACGTACTCTACCCCCTTCTATTGACATACCATCTAGACATAAGTAATTACTTATCTTTTATTTTTCACTAAATCATTTACTAATAGTCATAGCACTATGCTCACTGACTAGTGGTAGGGTCCTCACCTGTTTAGTGTTTTTTCAAAAAAATACATTGTACATATGTACTGGCACCAGTTTCAGGAATACTCTGTTTTTGTTATATATATGTTTTTCAGATTTACATATTTTTAGTTATTTTAAGATAAAATGTTACTTTTTATGAGACCCATTTTTGCACTCTCTTTACTTGTGTTGGTTAACAGTAGTTTTACTCCAAATATTGGGTATCAGCATACTCAGCAGAAATTGCAAAACAAATTGTATGGTGCAATTTCTCCATTTACCCTTATGAAAATGAAAAATATAGGGCTAAATTTGAGGGGAAAATTAGATTTTTTTATTTTCATGGCTCAATGTTATAAACTTCTGTGAAGCACCTGGGGGTTCAATGTGCTCATCACACAACTAGATAAGTTCCATGAGGGGCCTAGTTTCCAAAATGGTGTCACTTGTTGGGGCTTTCCATCATTTAGGCACATTAGGGGCTCTCCAAATGCGACACGGCATCCACTAATTATTCCAGCAAATTTTGCATTAAAAAAGTGAATTGGCACTCCTTACCTTCCAAGCCTTGCCGTGCTCCCAAACAGTAGTTTTCATCCACATATTGGGTATCGGTATACTAAGGAGAAATTGAACAACAAATGGTATGGTCCATTTTCTCCTGTTACCCTTGTGAAAATAAAAAAATTGGGTCCAAGTTAACATTTTTGTAAAACAAAGATAAATGTTCATTTTTTCCTTCCACATTACATTAATTCCTGTGAAGCACCTGAAGGGTTATTAAATTTCTTGAATGTGGTTTTGAGCACCTTGAGGGGTGCAGTTTTTGTCATGGTGTCATTTTTGGGTATTTTCTGCCACCCCTCAAAGTCACTTCAAATGTAATGTGGTCCCTAAAAAAAGGTTTTGTAAATTATCTTGGAAAAATGAGAAGCCACTGATCAACTTTTAACCCTTATAACTTCCTGATAAAAGAAATATGTTTAAAAAATTGTGCTAATGTAAAGTAGACATGTGGGAAATGTTATTTATTAACTATGTTGTTTGACATAACTCTCTGATTTAAGGGCATAAAAATTAAAAGTTTGAAAATAGCAAAATGTTCACATTTTTTTTTTACCAAATCTCCATTTTTTTCCCAAATAAATGCAAGTCATATATCGAACAAATGTTACCACTATCATGAAGTACAATATGTCACGATAAAACATTATGAGAATCAGTGGGATTCATTGAAGCATTCCAGAGTTATTACCTCATAAAGTGACACTGGTCAGAACTGTAAAATGTGGCTTAGTCATGAAGGTGACAAAAGGCTTGGTGCGAAGGGGTTAAGTTATGTGCCAAGGCTTGTTAAAGGGTGGATACTGACACCAGCTTAGCATTCTCCACAAAGAGAGACCTCCTTGATAAACTACTTTTGATCCCCTCATGAATCCCTATATGGGAAGAAACGCGTCGGTTGGTGGTCTCAAGCTTCTTTGCATGGCCCTTATGAATGGACTAAGTATAGGAGATGGTGTTGGTCTCCATGTCCTGATGGGCGGAATATAGGGTGTATGTAGGAGTTGAAAGTGATCTATGGGTGAGATTGTTCTATTTATTTAAGAATCTCCATGATTATGACTACAGCTTCATACCACTTTTGGGTTGTCTACTTATAAGCAAATAGAATCACATTTTTTGCTCTATGTTTTATGTGACCACTATGGTAATTGAGAGTTTTTTTCTGCTGTTCACTAGGGTTGAGCGAAACGGGTCGAAATTTTTCAAAAGTCGCCGACTTTTGGCAAGGTCGGGTTTCATGAAACCCGACCCGACCCCAGTGTGGGGTCGGCCATGAAGTCGGCGATCTTTTGAATCTAGAATCGGAATTCCGATACCGATTCCCGATATGTTTAAGATATCGGGAATTGGTATCGGAATTCAGATTTAAGTGTAAAATAAAGAATTAAAATAAAAAATATCGCAATACTTACCCTCTGACGCGCCCTGGTACTAACCGGGAACCTTCCTTCCTTAGAATCAGCCTTCCAGGACCCTGCGGTGAAGTCGCGGTGAGGCTCACCCTCGGACGCGCCCTGCTTCTTTCCGGCAGCCTTCCTTCCTAAGAATCAGCCCTTCCAGGACCTTCGGTGACGTCGCGGGTGACGTCGCGGCTTGTGATTGGCCGCGCGAGCGGTCACATGGGCGGCCGCGCGGCCAATCACAAGCCGCGACGTCACCGCGACGTCACCGCAAGGTCCTGGAAGGCTGATTCTAAGGAAGGAAGGTTCCCGGTTAGTACCAGGGCGCGTCAGAGGGTAAGTATTGTGATATTTTTTATTTTAATTCTTTATTTTACACTAAAATATGGATCGCAGGGCCTGAAGGAGAGTTTCCGCTCCTTCAGACCCTGGGAACCATGGAAACCCAATGCACTGCATTGGGTTTCGGGTTTCGTCCGACCCCGACTTTTTTATAGGATCGGCCGATTTCACTCGACCCGACTTTTTCAAAAGTCGGGTTTCGTGAAACCCGACCCGATCCTATAAAAGTAAAGGTCGCTCAACCCTACTGTTCACTTTTCACCTACTGCTTTCTGTGCCGTTCATAGCTGTTTGTAGGGAGTAATATTTATTCTTCTTTTCAGCCTTAAGGTACTTTTATAGCTACATGGTCTTTTGATCATTTTGTATGTTATGATGTGTTGTGTGTTGTTTTTAAACTTGTAAGAATAAAAGTTAGATTTTAAAAGTTTTTTTTCATTAGTAGCCCCCTTTTTTGCTATAGCTATCATTTTCTCTATCGGGGCATCGGTTGTTTTCCGATTTTTGGTCCTTTTACTAAAAGTGACCATGTGCTGTACTACTGCACCATTTCTACATCACATTCACACACATTGTATAACATGCACGTATCGTTTCTATTCATCTGTCCTTGCTGCCATGATAAGCAACTCCCTCTTTTTCCTCCACCCATCATCACAGGTGCAATTATTTCACTTCATTGTGCTGTCTGCAATGTCTCTTGATTCTGCTGGCCTCTGATAGGTGGGTGTCATGTACAGATAGTATAGGGAAATTGGTTGTTCTCTGCTCCATAATAATTTTTCACACTGAAGGCATCAAAACTATGAATTAACACATGTGGAATTATATACTTAACAAAAAAGTGTGCAACAATTGAAAATATGTCTTATATTCTAAGTTCTTCAAAATAGCCACATTTTGCTTTGATGACTGCTTTGCACACTCTTGGCATTCTCTTGATGATCTTCAAGAGGTAGTCACCGGAAATGGTCTTCCAACAATCTTGAAGGAGTTCCCAGAGATGCTTAGCACTTGTTGGCCCTTTTGCCTTCACTCTGCGGTCCAGCTTACCCCAAACCATCTCGACTGGGTTCAGGTGTGGTGACTGTGGAGGCCAGGTCATCTGGTGTAGCACCCCATCACTCTGGTGTGTTTGGGGCCATTGTCATGTTGAAAAATAAATGATGGTCCAACTAAACGCAAATCGGATGGAATAGCATGCCGCTGCAAGATGCTGTGGTAGCCGTGCTGGTTCAGTATGCCTTCAATTTTGAATAAATCCTCAATGCTTCACGGTGAGAACCAGGCATGTAGAGTTCATCCGTTCACCTTTTCTGTGTCGCACAGAGACACAGTGGTTGGAACCAAATATCTCAAATTTGGACTCATCAGACCAAAGCACAGATTTGCACTGGTCTAATGTCCATTCCTTGCGTTCTTTAGCCCAAACAAGTCTCTTCTGCTTGTTGCCTGTCCTCGGCAGTGGTTTCCTAGCAGCTATTTTACCATGAAGGCCTGCTGCACAAAGTCTCCTCTTAACAGTTGTTTTAGAGATGTGTCTGCTGCTAGAACTCTGTGTGGCATTGACCTGGTCATTTCTGAGGCTGGTGACTCAGATAAACTTATCCTCAGAAGCAGAGTTGACTCTTGGTCTTCCTTTCCTGGGGCGGTCCACATGTGAGCCAGTTTCTTTGTTGCGCTTGATGGTTTTTGCCACTGCACTCGGGGACACTTTTAAAGTTTTCCCAATTTTTTGGACTGACTGACCTTCATTTATTAAAGTAATAATAGCCACTCGTTTATCTTTACTTAGCTGCTTTTTTCTTGCCATAATACAAATTCTAACAGTCTATTCAGTAGGACTATCAGCTGTGTATCCACCAGACTTCTGCACAACACAACTGATGGTCCCAACTCCATTTATAAGGCAAGAAATCCCACTTATTAAACCTGACAGGGCACACTTGTGAAGTGAAAACCATTTCCGGTGACTACCTCTTTAAGCTTATCAAGAGAATGCCAAGAGTGTGCAAAGCAGTCATCATAGCAAAAGGTGGCTACTTTGAAGAACCTAGAATATAAGACATATTTTCAGTTGTTGTACACTTTTTTGTTAAGTATATAATTCCACATGTGTTAATTCATAGTTTTAATGCCTTCAGTGTGAATTTACGATTTTCATAGTCATGGAAATACAGAAAAATCTTTAAATGAGAAGATGTGTCCAAACTTTTGGTCTGTACTGTATATGTAATGGGCATAACTACCAGGGTAGCAATCATAATCTTTGGATACAGCAGATGGCGTACAGTATCTCCATCCGAAAGTACTCTATGCG
Source organism: Ranitomeya imitator (assembly GCF_032444005.1). Lineage (NCBI taxonomy): Eukaryota > Metazoa > Chordata > Amphibia > Anura > Dendrobatidae > Ranitomeya > Ranitomeya imitator. The sequence goes on from NC_091286.1 coordinate 200,202,028, forward strand.
AGTGCAGCGCCCCAGAGACCTGGTCGTTGCAGTATGGCACTCTGCCGCTAAGGGGAGTAGCAGTACGTCTGATGGCACTAAGGAGTTCTCCTGACCAGGTATTACCAGAACACATTACACTTCACACTCCGGCCACTAGGGGGAGAAAAAGGCTTTATTTATTGGGCCACTCCTCACACTGGTAAAACTAGGGGCTGAGGAGGAAGTTAGTCAGAAGCTGACTGGGTTGGAACCAGGCAACATCCCGTGGCAGGGGGTGTTGCAGGGAGAAGGCAAAGGGGGGCCCCTGTCGGGCGTGGGAACCTGGCAGGTGCCTAGCGAACAGAACAGAACGTAACAGAACTGCGCCTGCACACCCTGTGGTGGTATCCTAAGAAAGAGACACGAAGGGAAGGATATTGTGGAACCGTGTAAACGAGATCAAGCACAAAGGAGAGCCAGTAAGAGTCGTGCCAAGATAGAGAGAGGCAACATCTTACTGAGGCACGTAGTCGGTGGCCGGAACACCGTAGGAGTAACTGACTTCAGGCCTTACTTCAAACTCCGCTGGACAGCTAGTCATAGGTTGGCTGTCTACCTTACTACACCTATGAAGACATAGGGGGCAACATTGGGAGAGGGGCGTCTCTAGGGTCACAGAAGACCTCCAAGCCTTCCCATCATACAGGTGGCGTCCTAGCCATAACATACCTGGGGGACGTTAGAAACTAGTTACATCTGGAACCAAAGAATGAGAGAGAGAGCTGTAGAGAACGAACGAACGAACGAGAACAGCAGTTGTGAGGACTATTCCGAATGCTCAGCAGGATAGGACTACAACACACAGGCGCTATTGGTAGGCAACGATTTCCATCTGTGAAGGAAACTCTGGATGTGCCCATCGGACCGGCCGGTCTCTGAGAGCCCTGTTAAACGTACTCTGGATTGAGGATCCTGAAGCCATCAGTAAAGAGGTAAAGAGACTGCAACCTGGTGTCCTAATTATTGACTGCACCTCACACCATCGCCACCTACACCACTGGGAAGCCCTGGGGACATACTTCACCTGTGGGAAGTTATACCATCCGGCTGCCATTCCATCACCCCAGCGGACCCCATAGCAGCGTCGGTCACCCTGACCGAACACCACAGGTGGCGTCACGAACCCCTGACAGACTGTTCTACTACTTTCATTGGACGCCCCTTAGCAGGGTCGCGGACCGGGTCTCGCCACCGTGACAGCCGCAGAACCGAACCAGAGAGGCCCGGTACCGAAACGCGTGGCCCTGTGTCTGGGGGCGATCCACGATGAAAGGAGAAAGCAAAAGAGAGCAAAGGAAGATATAATACAGATTTAATCAAGACATAAGAAAGGGATGTAAGAGACTGATGACTGTCAGGAAGATGAAGACATCAATTAAGACTCACTGCTGAATAATGCGGTCACGTGAAAAACCACCAGACAAAGGAAACCTGTAAGTGGATATTAGTTCAAAGGTGTCTCTTTTACAGCTATGTGTTTTTTTTTTTTTTTGGCATTTTTTATAATATATTTTTTATAATTTGAATAGATTTACAGAGATCTTCTATTCACATGAGATGAAATATGATACATAAATGCTAGCAATTATACACGATTGAAGGTATGCTTACATGAGTTGAAGTAGTGTGAAGCAGCTTTCCAAGAAAGTGTTGACTGAGACAAGGAAAGGTGTAACCTAGAGCATATATTGCTATAATTTAAAGGTGTGCGTCACAATGCTTTGACTATAAAAGCTGACTTCATGATGCAGAACTGAGCTTGTGTCTGACAGAGCAATACATATTTTTTGAAAACTGCCAATCATTAATTCACGTGCAATATCCTAACCAAGAATCCATTCTGGAGTAAAAGTGAGTGCTTCTTTCCTTTCTTTTTGGTCTATGTTATGCTTTTACATATTTACTACATCAGTGATATTAAATTAATGTGGCTGTTTTTTTTTTTAAATGTAACTAGATTATTTTACTTAACTATTATGTGTTGAAATAATATTGTACTGACAACTGACAGTTTGATAGATATTCAAATAGTTTGGAATAGTCACAGAAATGCATTGAATACTATTCACCCAGTACCCAGGTGGAAGGTGTAGCTAGTGACCTAGGGTTCAAGAGGCCAGATAGCCATAAAAGAGAATAACACTGTTAGAAGGGTGCTAATGAACTTCATTGGTTCCATATTGCTTGAAGGTTACTGAACATTAATGTGAAAAAGTTAAAGCTATGTTACTATACAAGTTAATACTTGACTTGCTTCGTGAACTTGATCATTATTTTGTCTTTTAACCTCTTGCAAAAAGTTTTTTTTTTTAATTACATGGGTTTTCCATCTCTAATTTTTTGTTATAGCATTCAGTGGACTCTAATAAAAATAAAGCATAGTCACCTTTCTGAAGGCAGCAACTTCTTTTGTAACTGAGCCCTAGATACACGCTAGCCTCAGTTCTCCTTTCAGTGGTGCAACCAATGCTGCAACCAATCATGTCCACTATGGATAGTGATAGACTGCAGCTGCCACATGTCCATAAGAGAGAATAGGATGAACAAAGCAGGTTTGTGCAGATCACTTTCTGGCTGTAGGGACATGTGCCTGCAAGTGTGAAAAACACATTTACATATGTATCTGGTAGAACAGAAAGCAGTAATAGCTTAACAAAAAATCTTAGTTTACACTCCTCCCAGACTTGTAAAATATATGGCCAGCTTTGGCATTATTGTGTTTTCCAATGTCTTAAGCAGGTTTAATGTTTCATAGTATTGTGTTGGCTTGATCTGCATTTACACTGATAAATAATCGTGAATGAGTGTTCTTAAAAATATTCATTTTATGACCATCTTTCAGTGTAAACAGGCTGATGATCTCCTGATGAACGAGACAAACGGAAAAGATCATTGTTCTCAGCGGTGAATTGTCCTATGTAAAAAGGACTCACTGTGCCGAGAACTATGGCAGCCTTGGTGTTCAGAGCAATCTATTATGGTTAGCTCAGTGCACAATATTTACTTTTGTCTGCCTATGTAAACAGGTTAATAAATGATGGCCAATCAGTTAAATTTTACCAACCGACAGTTGTTTAGCGCAGTCGGTCTGTGTAAATGGACCCTTAAGGTACCGTCACACCGAACGATATCGTTAACGATATCGTTGCTTTTTGTGACGTAGCAACGATATCGTTAACAAAATCGTTATGTGTGACAGTGACCAACGATCAGGCCCCTGCTGGGAGATCGTTGGTCGCTGGGGAAAGTCCAGCACTTTATTTTGTCGCTGGATCTCCCGCTAACATCGCTGAATCGGCGTGTGCGACGCCGATTCAGCGATGTTGTCACTGGTAACCAGGGTAAACATCGGGTTACTAAGCGCAGGGCCGCGCTTAGTAACCCGATGTTTACCCTGGTTACCGTTGTAAATGTAAAAAAAACAAACACTACATACTTACATTCCCGGTGTCTGGTCATGTCCCCCGCCGTCAGCTTCCCGCACTGACTGGTGAGCGCCGGCCGGCCGTAAAGCACGCTGTGCAGCGGTGACGTCACCGCTGTATTTTACGGTCGGCGCTCAGTCAGTGCGGGAAGCTGAAGGCGAGGGAGATGACCAGACACCGGGAATGTAAGTATGTACTGTTTTTTTTTTTTACTTTTACAATGGTAACCAGGGTAAACATCGGGTTACTAAGCGCGGCCCTGCGCTTAGTAACCCGATGTTTACCCTGGTTACCCAGGGACTTCAGCATCGTTGGTCGCTGGAGAGCTGTCTGTGTGACAGCTCTCCAGCGACCAAACAGCGACGCTGCAGCGATCGACATCGTTGTCGGTATCGCTGCAGCGTCGCTTAGTGTGACGGTACCTTTAGTTATTTTTCAGTTGATACTTCCATGTAAATTGACATGGAATTGTGAAGCAGCCCACTAGGTGCCCTGATTGTAGGGTGTTTGCCTACATTATAATAATTATGGTAGCTAAAATCTGTATGAAAAGATATGCATATATGTGTACAAGCCTCATATATATTCTGCCTATTATGGAGGAGCCTGTCCCGTCATCATATAATATAAGATAGGAAAACATGTACAAAGAACAATGCTGAAGGTAAATGTTACAATAGATGAGTAAAGAAGCTGTTGTACCAAAACACGCTTACCAGATCGCTAAAGGAGAGAATAGAATATATGCATATTTATATAAATATGCCTTTGTTTCTCACTGCGGTTTAGAATTACATTTTTTTACCCTTGTTGATATTATACCTAACATAGCTGGCAGCTTTTTTGTAGTACTTATTTTATTTATGTCTTCTGGCTTTTTGTACCCCGAAAGTGGATATGGGTATTATTGGTATCCTGCTGAGTTATGTTGCATGTTCAGTATCATGTCACGTTACTAATATCTTATTGAACCACGCTAAACATTTAGTATCATGTTACGTTACTAATATCTTATTGAGTCATGTTACTTGTTTAGTATAATTTTACATTACTAGTATCCTGTTGAGTCATGCTACATGTTTAGTATCATGTTATGGTACTAGTATCTTATTGAATCATGCTACGTGTTTAGTGTCATGTTACGTTACTAGTATCTTATTGAGTCATGTCACATGTTTATCATCATGTTACGTTACTAGTATCTTATTGAATCATGTTACATGTTTAGCATCATGTTGCGTTACTAGTATCTTATTGAGTTGTTACATGTTTATTATTATTTATTTATATAGCACCATTGATTCCATGGTGCTGTACATGAGAAGGGGTTACATACAAATTACAGATATCACTTACAATAAGCAAACTAACAATTACAGTCTGATACAGAGGGGTGATGACCCTGCCCTTGTGGGCTTACATTCTACAGGATGGTGGGAATAAAGGCAATAGGTTGAGGGTTGTAGGAGCTCCGGTGTTGGTGAGGCGGTAGCTTCAGTAGTGGTAAGGAGGCAGCGGGGTCAGTGCAGGCTGTAAGCTTTCCTGAGGGGGGGGTTTTCAGGTTCTGCCTGAAGGATCAAAATGTGGTTGATAGTCGGATGTGTTGGGGCAAAGAATTCCAGAGGATGGGGGATATTCTGGAGAAGTCTTGGAGATGGTTGGGTGAGGAGTGGATAAGTATGGAAGAAAGAAGGCGGTCTTGGGAGGACTGGAGATTACATGAGGGAAGATATCGTGAGATTAGTTCAGAGATATATGGAGGAGACTGGTTATGTATGGCTTTGTAGGTCAGTATAAGTAATTTGAACTGGATACGCTGAGGGAATGGGAGCCAGTGAAGAGATTTGCAGAGGGGGGAAGCGGAGGAGTAGCAAGGAGAGAGATGAATTAGTCGGGCAACAGAGTTAAGGATGGACTGGAGAGGTGCAAAGGTGTTAGCAGGGAGACCACAGAAAAGGATGTTGCAGTAGTCAAGGAGGGAGATGATAAGGGCATGCACAAGCATTTTAGTAGATTGACGGTTGAGGAAAGGACAGATTCTGGAGATATTTTTGAGCTGGAGGCGACAGGAGGTGGAAAGAGCTTGGATGTGCGGTTTGAAGGACAGGGCAGAGTCAAGGGTTCTTCTGGTATGAGGGAAAGCGTGATGTCGTTAATTGCGATAGATAGGTCAGGTATGGAAGATCTATGAGATAGAGGAAAGATGATGAGTTCATATTTGTCCACATTGAGTTTGAGGAAGTGAGAGGAGAAGGAGGATATGGCTGATAGACACTCCGGGATTCTGTACAGCAGAGCAGTGACGTCCGGGCAAGAAAGGTAGATCTGAGTGTCATCAGCATAAAGGTGGTACTGGAATCCATGGGACTTTATGAGTTGTCCCACGCCAAGTGTGTGGATTGAGAAGAGTAGAGGTCCTAGAACAGAGCCTTGGGGGCTCCAACAGAGAGAGGGTGGGATGAGGAGGTAGTGTGGGAGTGGGAGACGCTGAATGTGTGGTTGGAAAAGTATGAGGAGATCCAGGATAGGGCGAGGTCTTTGATGCCAAAGGAGGAGAGGATCTGTAGTAGGAGGCAGTGGTCAACTGTGTCAAAAGCAGAGGACAGATCTAGAAGGAGGAGAAGAGTATTGTCCGTTAGCTTTGGCTGTAAGTAGGTCATTAGTGATTTTGGTCAGTGCTGTGTCAGTTGAGTGATGGGGCAGAAACCAGATTGTAGATTGTCAAAGAGCAAGTTAGATGAGAGGTAGGAGGAAAATTCAGCATGGACGTGCTGCTCCGGGAGTTTGGAAGCAAATGTGAGCAGCGATATTGGGTGATAGCTGGACATTGGGTCGAGGGTTGGATTTTTAAGGATAGGTGTGATTGTGGCATGTTTGAAAGCAGAAGGGAAGGTGCCAGAAGTTAGTGATAGGTTGAAGAGGTGGGTTAGGGATAGGATAAGAGTGGTGGTGAGGTTGGGGAGGAGGTGGGATGGGATGGAGTCAAGCGCACAGGTGGTGAGGTGCGATTTGGAGAGGAGACAATTAAACCCCCCTTCAGTGATCTTGGAGAAGGAGGTTATGAGGTTTGGGCATTGGTCAGGTATACAAAGGGGTTGTGGTGATTGAACAATGAAGACTTGCCTTGTTTGGACGGTCTTATTTTTAAAGTGAGCGGCAAAGTTCTCAGCAGAGATGAGATAGGTTGGAGGGGGCAGTGGGGGGTGGAGGAGGGAGTTATAGGTTTTGAATAACTGTTTGGGGTTATAGGATAGGGAGGATACGAGGGTTGTGAAGTAGGCCTGTTTAGCAGAGGTGAGAGCAGATTTAAAAGATAGTGTTGCCTGTTTGAATGCAGTGAAGTCGTCTTGCGAATGTGTTTTCTTCCAATGCCGCTCTGCAACCCTGGACAGTTGCCGGAGCTCTTTAGTGGTGTTATTGTGCCAGGATTGTCTATTGATACGTCGCACTCCGCCATGAACGAGAGGGGCGACCGTGTCATTAGCTGATGCGAGAGTGGCATTGTAGAAAGCAGTGGCAGTGTCTGTGTTGTGGAGTGAGGATACGGATGTCAGTGGTAGGATAGAGACAGAGAGCGTGTGGGAGTCTAGGTGTGAAAGGTTTCTGCGGTGGTGCGCATGTTGCAGGACATGGGTGACCGGTGAGGAGGACAGGGATGAGAAAGTGAGCAGATGGTGGTCGGATAGAGGGAGTGGGGAGGTGTTGAAGTTAGATAGAAAGCAGAGACGGGTGAAGACCAGGTATAGGGTATATCCGTCTGTGTGGGTGGCTATTGAGTAAGTCCAAACGATGAAGTAAGGGACAGAAATTTGGAGGCTGTTGACTGAGGGGTATCAGTGGGGATGTTGAAGTCACCCATAATGATGGTGGGAATGTCAGCAGAGAGAAAGTGAAGAAGCCAGGTGGAGAATTGGTCAATAAAGGCAGTGGCCGGACCTGAAGGTCGGTATATGATGGCCACTTGGAGGTTGGAGGGAGAGTAGATGCGGACAGAGTGGACTTCAAAAGAGGGGAGGGTAAGGGAGGGTAGAGGTGGGATTGGGCTAAAGGAGCAGTTAGAAGAAAGGAGAAGACCCACTCCTCCCCCATGTCTGTTGCCAGGACGAGGGGTGTAGGTGAAGTGAAGGCCACCATAACACAGCACATCAGGGGAGGCGGTGTCAGAGGGTGTTAGTCATGTTTCTTTGAGGCCAAGGAAGGCAAACTTGTGAGAGAGAAAAAGGTCATGAATCACATGAAGCTTATTGCAGATTGAGCGGGAATTCCAGAGTGCTCCAGAGAGAGGGAGCAGGGGGGTGGGTTTCAGGGGCATCTTGACATCTTGAGTCATGTTACATGTATAGCAAAATGTTATGTTACTACTATCCTTTTCATTCATGTTACATGTTTAGCATCATTTCACGTTACTAGTATCTTATTGAGACACGTTACATGCTTAGTTTCATAGAAAAAAACTGTGCTATATAAAAAATGTATAACCTTTATTAATATAAACTAAAATACTGGTGCACACAAAACACAATACTATCACCAAAAGACAAAAAAAATACTAAATAGAAAAGGCCAAGGCTGGTGCCTGGCCCTATTCTAAAAATCAAGAACACCCTACATGGCTGCGGAGGTTGGCGCCATTAATCCTGCACAATGGCATTCCCGCTCACTGTCCCTTCTAACCCTTAGTAAACCCTGTGGGAAAAGGGTGAAAAAGCCTTAATACAATGGTTGAATGTGGACCACTGGGGAGGGAGGAGGATAACGAAGTAATCTGATTAAAGATTAGGGGCCAATAGTTTTTCTGACCCTATCCTGTCCCTGCCTCACAGCAGAGGTTGGCACCCTATTTCAAAAAATGACAAGTATGGCACCCCCATAACTCTTATTGAGTTATGTTACATGTTTAGCATCATCTCACGTTACTAGTATCTTATTGAGACACGTTACATGTTTAGTTTCATAGAAAAAAAACTGTGCTATATAAAAAATGTATAACCTTTATTAATATAAACTAAAATACTGGTGCACACAAAACACAATACTATCACCAAAAGACAAAAAAAAATACTAAATAGAAAAGGCCAAGGCTGGTGCCTGGCCCTATTCTAAAAATCAAGAACACCCTACATGGCTGCGGAGGTTGGCGCCATTAATCCTGCACAATGGCACTCCCGCTCACTGTCCCTTCTAACCGTTAGTAAACCCTGTGGGAAAAGGGTGAAAAAGCCTTAATACAATGGTTGAATGTGGACCACTGGGAGGGAGGAGGATAACGAAGTAATCTGATTAAAGATTAGGGGCCAATAGTTTTTCTGACCCTATCCTGTCCCTGCCTCACAGCAGAGGTTGGCACCCTATTTCAAAAAATGACAAGTATGGCACCTCCATAACTCTTATTGAGTTATGTTACATGTTTAGCATCATCTCACGTTACTAGTATCTTATTGAATCATGTTACATGTTTAGCATCATGTCACGTTACTATATATTGAAAGCACCTGTCAGGTGTAGAAAAGGCAGTCTTCTCCTTGGCATTTGGAGACAGGAGAATTTGCCAGTACCCTTTCATTACATCCAGGGTGCTGATGTACCTGGCTGACCCTAACCTCTCAATAAACTCATCTACACAGGGCATTGGATACTCATCGGCTCCATTCGGCTTCAGCACCAGGACAATAGGTAACAGCCGCTCTTTGACTCCTCGATGACACTCAGGCTCAACATTCTCTTTACCTCCTGGGAGATTACCTCACGGCGAGGTTCAGAAATCCGATACGGTCTTTGGTTCACCCTCACACATGGTTCAGTCAGGATCAAGTAGTCCACCACCTGCATACATCCTGGTAACTACGAAAACAGGTCTCGGTTCCACTAAAGCAGCTCATAGCACTGTGTTTCTGAGCCGGCGACAGTGTCTCTGCTACTGTCATATCCTCGACATCGGCTTCAGGATGGGACCCTTGGTGCTTCTATCGGATCCCTGTCTCACCACGGTTTCAGCAGGTTAATGTGGTACACTTGGTACAGTTTCCTTCTCCCTGGTTGGTGGACCTTATAGTAGACATAACTCAACTTCTCGACCACCTTGTATGGTCCTAGCCACTTGGCCAGGAATTTACTTTCCATGGTGGGGATTAACAAGAACACTTGGTCCCCAGGGCTAAACTGTCTCAACCTCACGGCCCGATTGTAGACCCTCGCCTGGGCTTCTTGTGCTTGAAGGAAACTCTCCTTCACAATTGGCATCACCCTTGTGATTCGGCCCTGCATTTGGGCCACATGCTGGATGATGCTCCGATGAGGTGAAACTTCTGCTTCCCAAGTCTCCAGTGCAATATCTAGAAGTCCCTGGGGACAGATCGAACGATGAGAACCCCATAGAGGCCTGTGGGACTTCCCTGATGGAGAACAGTAGGTTTGGTAGGAGGCAATCCCAATCTTGAACATCCTTCTCCATGACCTTCTTCAGCATGGTCCGCAAAGTCTTATTGAATCTCTCAACCAGGCCGTCTGTCTGCGGATGGTACACCGATGGCCTAAATTGGGTAATCTGGAGGGTGTTGCACAACTCCCTCATTACCTTGGATATAAACGGTGTCCCCTGGTCCATCAGGATCTTCTTCAGCAGGCCCATCCAGGAGAAAATATGGACTAGCTCTCATGCTATAGTCCATGTGGAGGAGTTTCTTAGGGGTACCGCTTCCAGGGTACCATGTAGCGTAGTCCATTACCACGAGGATGTATTGATGACCCCTGGCAGACTTAACTAAGGGCCTGACCAGGTCCATGGCAACTTGGTCGAATGGGACTTCAATTATGGGAAATGGAACTAGGGACCTACGCAAGTGGGATAAAGGGGCAGTTAGCTGATGGATAGGATAGGAGGGGCAGAAATTAACAATGCCCCTGTGACACCCAGGTGTTGTGAATTCTGTGGCAGAGCTCCCTCCTGTGGTCACAAGTGGTACTTCGGCTGATTCTCTCTGGGAGCTTCCGTTTGTGGAGGAAAGTGGTACTGCGGCTTCTGAGTTTCCTCCCTCAGGGGATCTGGTGAGGTCGTTAGGTGCTTCTCTACTTAACTCCACCTAATGCTTTGATCCTGGCTTCCTGTCAATGTTCCAGTGTTGGACTTGTTTTTCCCTGGATCATTCCTGTGGCCTGCTGCTCTGCATAGGTAAGTTCTTCTTTGCTATTTGTTTGCTATTTTTTCTGTCCAGCTTGTCTAATTGTTTTGCTGGAAGCTCTGGGACGCAAAGGGTGTACCTCCGTGCCGTTAGTTCGGTACGGAGGGTCTTTTTGCCCCCTTTGCGTGGTTTTCTTTAGGGTTTTGTGTAGACCGTAAAGTTATCTTTCCTATCCTCGCTCTGTTAAGAAAGTCGGGCCTCACTTTGCTGAATCTATTTCATCCCTACGTTTGTCTTTTCATCTTAACTCACAGTCATTATATGTAACATAGTAACATAGTTAGTAAGGCCGAAAAAAGACATTTGTCCATCCAGTTCAGCCTATATTCCATCATAATAAATCCCCAGATCTACGTCCTTCTACAGAACCTAATTGTATGATACAATATTGTTCTGCTCCAGGAAGACATCCAGGCCTCTCTTGAACCCCTCGACTGAGTTCGCCATCACCACCTCCTCAGGCAAGCAATTCCAGATTCTCACTGCCCTAACAGTAAAGAATCCTCTTCTATGTTGGTGGAAAAACCTTCTCTCCTCCAGACGCAAAGAATGCCCCCTTGTGCCCGTCACCTTCCTTGGTATAAACAGATCCTCAGCGAGATATTTGTATTGTCCCCTTATATACTTATACATGGTTATTAGATCGCCCCTCAGTCGTCTTTTTTCTAGACTAAATAATCCTAATTTCGCTAATCTATCTGGGTATTGTAGTTCTCCCATCCCCTTTATTAATTTTGTTGCCCTCCTTTGTACTCTCTCTAGTTCCATTATATCCTTCCTGAGCACCGGTGCCCAAAACTGGACACAGTACTCCATGTGCGGTCTAACTAGGGATTTGTACAGAGGCAGTATAATGCTCTCATCATGTGTATCCAGACCTCTTTTAATGCACCCCATGATCCTGTTTGCCTTGGCAGCTGCTGCCTGGCACTGGCTGCTCCAGGTAAGTTTATCATTAACTAGGATCCCCAAGTCCTTCTCCCTGTCAGATTTACCCAGTGGTTTCCCATTCAGTGTGTAATGGTGACATTGATTCCTTCTTCCCATGTGTATAAACTTACATTTATCATTGTTAAACCTCATCTGCCACCTTTCAGCCCAAGTTTCCAACTTATCCAGATCCATCTGTAGCAGAATACTATCTTCTCTTGTATTAACTGCTTTACATAGTTTTGTATCATCTGCAAATATCAATATTTTACTGTGTAAACCTGTGGGGGGCTGCCTTTTCCTTTGGGGTATTTCTCTGAGGCAAGGTAGGCTTATTTTCTATCTTCAGGCTAGTTAGTTTCTCAGGCTGTGCCGAGTTGCATAGGCAGAGTTAGGCGCAATCCACGGCTGCCTCTAGTGTTGTTTGGAGAGGATTAGGGATTGCGGTCTGCAGAGTTCCCTCGTCTCAGAGCTCGTTCTATTATTTTGGGTTATTGTCAGATCACAGTATGTGCTCTGACCGCTATGTCCATTGTGATACTGAATTGCCTATCACAACACCCAGGCCAGTAAAACCTCTGAGGGACTCATTCTTGGGTCTTATCTACATCTAGGTCCCCCCAAGACATGAGTTTGTGCCAGATCTAATACCCTATGTCTATAGGGTTCCAAGACTAATCGCTGCACTTATACTTCCCCTCTCTGTTTAGTGACCAGATATAGCAAAGTACGGGAACCTGGTGTCGGCCTCTGGCTCTTGAGCAACCGCATTTATCACCGTCACATTTTTTCATACATTTTTCAAAGTCAAGTCCTGGATTTGGGCAGTCCCAAAATTCCCACCAGAAACCCCCAGTTCCGGAATTTCAGTTTCACTGGCCACCATCTCGTCCTCAACACCAGCCAGGACACACAAGGGGAACTCATCCATCTCCAACTGTGATGGGCTTTCGACAGAATTGTGCTGGCTACTGTCTGCATCCTTTGATACCTCCGTCTTTCCCCATAAGTCCCAGAAAAGACTGAAGTCCCTCTCAATTATCAAAGGGTGCAGCAAACCTTTGACCACCCTGACCTCATTGGACTCCATACCCCAGCTTGATTTAACCAACACTCTGGTGACAGGATAGTCCTTGGCATCTCCGTGGATACAGCGTACACCCACGTGTTTCCCTGGGATTAACTGATGGGGAAGTGTGGCCCTTACCAGGGTCACCAAACTCCCTGAGTCGAAGAGACTTGTCATCAGCACCCCATTTATTGACACGGGACATGCCTGCGGCCCCTCACCAGGCTGAAAGTCCACACTGTGGGGTTGTCACAGTAGGAGCAGTCTACAGTCCATCTTTTCGGAGGAAAAGGGACAGTGAGCTGCTAAATGTCCAGGACCGTGATATCTCCAGCAAAGCAAGTCTTTTCCCTGTAGCCTCTGACAACCCCTCAGTGACCCCTTAGGATCTAGGACTCCCCTCAGTGGTGGCTTTACTACCCCTCTTTTGGGGCTCAGATTCTTGCTGAGTACCCCAACATGAGGATGCACCACCCCCTGGCTTTCTTAGGGACCTCTCAACCACCTGCAACCGTTCCCCTAGGCCCACCAGTTTGTCTGCATTTTGTAGATCTCCCTAGGCAACCCAGGTCTGCAGCGGCCTAGGAGTGGTCAAACCTGTCCATGACAATCTGCTCAACCATCTTGGCTTGAGTGGAGGATTCCAGCTGCAACAATTTTTGCACCAAATGCAGTAGGTCAAACATTTGAGACCAAGGCACTTTGTCCCCATAATACACCCAGTGGTGAACCCGTTATGCTCTGACCGACATAGTCACTCCTGCGTGTGCCAAAATTTCAGCCTTTTAATTTGGCATACCTCTGCGCATCCTGTAAAGCTAAATCATAATATGCCTTCTGGGGCTCACCAGTCAAATAGGGGGCCAGCACCTCCGCCCACTGCTCTGGCTGTAGCTTCTCATGCTCCGATACCTGCTTGAACAGTAAAAAATGCCTCCACATCATCACCCGGGGTTATTTTTTGCATGGCTCATCTTACCGTTTTCCGGATGTACGTGTCATCACCTGGACTTGGGAGCAGTCAATCTGCTACTGATGTTGCTGGTGCTGCTGCATCTGCTGTATAGGCAGCTCACTTGACTTGTGTGGCACCATCTGTGGTTGCTGTAATTGCTGCTGATGTTGTAGCTGCTGTGCTTATAGAAGCTGTTAACGCAGGTCCTCCATCTTGCCTAATGTCGTCTGCTGGCTTGTGGCTGTCACACGTGTTCGCTGGAAGCGCTGCCGCACTTCTAACACCACCTGTGGTAGATCGTCTCACTCGGCTGCACGCGGAGGTAGTAAATGGAACACTGCGTCTTTAAGGGTGCACTTGGTTTATTTAGTACAAGGTTTTAACCCCTTAGTGACAGAGACAATTTTGTACTTAAAGACCAAGCCAATTTTTACAATTATGACCTCTTTATGAGGTTATAGCTCTGGAATGCTTCAAAAGATCCCATTGATTCTGAGATTTTTTTGTAACATATTGCAGTTCATGTTAGTGGTAACATTTCTTCAACATGACTTGCGATTAGTTATGAAAAAAGGAAATTTGGCAAAAAATTTAAAGTTTTGGAATTTTTGTGCCTTTAAATCAGAGAGTCATATTGCACAAAATAGTTAATAAATAACATTTACCACATGTATGCTTTACATCAGCACAGTTTTGGAAACATAATTTTTTTGTTAGGACATTATAAGGGTTAAAAGTTGACCATCGATTTCTCATTTTTCCATGAAAATTTGCAAAACCATTTTTTTAGGGACCACCTCACATTTTCAGTGAGTTTGGGGGTCAATATATCAAAAAATACCCCAAATTGACTGCATTCTAAAAACTGCACCCCTCGCGGTGCGCAAAGCCAGATTCAAGAAGTTTATTAACCCTTCAGGTGCTTCACGAGAACTAAAGCAATGTGGAAAAAAATTATGAAAATTTTGCTTTTTCACAAAAAATTTACTTTGGAACCAAACTTTTTTATTTTCACAAGGGTATCAGGAGAAAATGGACCATAAAATTTGTTGTGCAATTTTTTCTGAGTATGCCGATACCCAGTATGTGGGGGAAATCCACTATTTGGGTGCATGGCAGAGCTAAGAAGGGAGGGAGCACCATTTGACTTTTTGAATGCAAAATTTTTGCAATCAATGGCGGTCACCATGTCACGTTTGGAGACCTCCTGATGTACCTTAACAGTGGAAACCCCCCATTTCTAACTCCAGCCCTAACACAGCCCTAATTGCAACCCTAACCCCAACACACCTCTAATCCCAACCCTAACCATAACCCTAACCACAACCCTAACCACAACACCACCATAACCTAAACACCACAACCCTAACCCCAACACAACCCTAACCCTAGCCCCAACCCTAACCCTAGCCGAACCCTAACCTTAGCTCTAACCCCAACTCTAACCCTAGCCCAACCCTATCCCTAGCTCTAACCCCAACCCTAATGCTAACCCTAGACCCAACCCTAACCCTAATGGAAAGATGGAAAAAAATACATTTTCTTTATTTTATTTTTTATACCTAACTAAGGGGGCGATAAAAGGGATTTGATTTACTATTTTTTTATTTTGATCCCTGTAATATTGTCTATCACAGTGATCAAAATAAATCAATAGGAAAAATCTCTTATTGTTGCCAGGTGCTGGCCGGCAGATGACGCCAAGGGCCTGGGGACAGGACAGGGATGCAGGAGGTGCTGGAGGTATCGGGGAGGTTTCGGGGGACCCCATTTCCCTCTCCTCTGATGTGCTCGATCATATCAGAGGAGAAATAAATAAATGGGAAATTAGACTTTTTTTTGTGGTTGCATTACCTGGGATGGTAAAAACCGACCCGAATCATGTTCTATCCAGGGTCTCAGCTATCCCCAGTAACCGAGACCCTGGAAATTTTCCAAAGCTGGGGGGCACTATACCCTTATTTCTCAGCGCTGTTAAAAAGCAGCGCTGAGGAATAAGTTGTTGTGAATTCTGCTTTTGGGTTCCCTCCAGTGGTTGTAGGTGGGAATGCAGTTGTCCCTGAGTTGCAGTCCTGGCCAGGTATATCTGCTGATTGCAGTTCTGACTGGGATATTTAGGTGTGCAGGATTCATTATTCCTTGCCAGTTGTCCATGGTTCTGGGTGTGTTTTGGATCTTTGTCTGGTTCCTCCTGCCTTGCTGCCTATTCAGCAAAGATAAGTGTCTGGTTTTTGTTTCTGTGGCACACATGCTGTGTGCTTAATAATTCTGTGCTATTCATTTGTTTTCTCTTGTCCAGCTTAGATTGTGTCAGTGTTTTCTCAGTCTTGTTGGATTCTCTGGAGTTGCAGATATGCGCTCCACATCTTTAGTTAGATGGTGGAATTTTTTGTATTTTCTGCTGTGGATATTTTTGGAAGGGTTTTAATACTGACCGCTTAGTATTCTGTCCTATCCTTTCCTATTTTAGCTAGAGTGGCCTCTTTTGCTAAATCCTGTTTCCTGCCTGCGTGTGTCTTTTCCTCTACTACTCACAGTCAATATTTGTGGGGGGCTGCCTATCCTTTGGGGTTCTGCTCTGAGGCAAGGTAGATTTCCTATTTCCATCTATAGGGGTATTTAGTCCTCCGGCTGTGTCGAGGTGTCTAGGATTTGTTAGGCACACCCCACGGCTACTTCTAGTTGCGGTGTCAGTTCAGGATTTGCGGTCAGTATAGTTTCCACCTACTCCAGAGAAAGTTTCATGCTGCTCCAAGGTCACCGGATCATAACATAAGTACCTTTAACTGCCGCCGTTAAAAGGCGTATCGGCGGTTGTTAAGAGGTCAAGCACAAAAATAAACACGGCCCTTTGGGCAAAAGAGCAAAACAAAACAAAATGGTACCACTTCATGCAGTCCTTGCACTAGTGGGGGGTCAGCCCACTCAGGGTTAACAATGTCCTTGCACAAGCACTATGTGCCTAAACACTCTCCTGGCATCTTCCTCTCCAGGCCTTCAACAGCCCCTGACTGACCCTGGAGTTCAGCTATTTAAGGCCAGACCATGTGACCCCTTCCTCATGTGACTGCTCACATGACACTGACATCACACAGGTCCTGTCAGGACACTGCATGTAGAGATACGGCGGACCCCCTCCCACCCGCTCTATGGTGGTCTACTAACACCAGCCCATAGCATACCTCTCATTCATACTCACAACACATAGTGTGCTACTCTGGTTTTACATCACTGATGCTATTATGCACAGTGACATGTATCTCCCCTACATCACTTCACCACTGACTCTGTCACAACATATATATCTTTACTTTTGCTCATTTGCTCAGTATACTCATGTTCTATCACAGGGATTGTGGACCCAAACGTAAAACATATGTTTAATTTTGGATTTCATAAAGGCTTGCAACTACTTGTCACATATGAGTGTTAATTTCATTAGCACAAATTTGTATACGGATTGGAAACCAAATCAGGCATACATGAAAAACCAGAAGTGCCATATAGCCTACACAGCTATTACTGTAATTGTGGCAGTGAATTATTCATGCCAGCGCTGACTAAAACTTTTCAGCTCATGATATTTTGTAAAAGGTGAATGCACTAAAAACCCTCCTGAATTTATATTATGTCACTGTGTAAACATTTTCAGCTGACCTATATATGATTAGAACTAATAATTATTGCATATGCATTATATTTGATGTCAAAGTGTAAAAAAAATATTTATTTTTTAATTGTCTGATTAGTTGCTTGTGTGGTCATTTCTTAAAAGTGAAAGAAAAAATAATTATTTGTCTTTCTGTCATAAAATATGATTATTCAGAGCTATAAAATGTCTGGATGCTTAAATGACAGGATTAAAATGTTTAATGAAACAGTTAATAAGGCATAATGGTTGCTAAATGTGATTACTCATCAAATCCTTGCATAGCTTTTAACTGTATTTTAATTCCTCTGGTGTTAACTATTACACCACTTTCAAATGACTAATTTGTTTGTGAGAATATAAAGTTTTACAATTTATATGTTACATTTCTCCATTCAAGTACAATTTTTCATTGCAACAAATATTAAGAACTATCTTTTTTGTTATTTCGCAAAAAGTACAAAAGGCCAGAATGTTATTTTAAATAGCATCTATCGTCAAAATGCTATTTTGATGACACCTATGACTCACAGATATGTTACATCACTGAATATAGGAGGTATTTATTTTCTTCTATAAAGCTGGGTAACTGATCCAACAAGAATCAAATACTATTAGCAATTGGATATAAATATAAAACTTAACCTTTAATAGGTATGCATAAAAAGTCAATTCACATACAACACATAAAAAACAGGGGGAAGGTGTAATGACCAGAGGTCCGAATAAGATCCAGTGAGTCACAAACCAAGACCAAGGCAGAAATCTCCAACGGTATTTACTCAAAGGCAAATTAATCAAGGTAATATGGAGAATATTAAGGCAGATGCACCCCAAAGATACACTAATTCAGCAGCAGCTGAAATCACTGTGCCACTCAAAGGTCTCCTGAGAACTGTGTACTACAACAGACTAGTAAGAAATTTACCTAACAGGCAACTAAAAACAGGAACAAGTGTAAATTGAATGTAGTGTTATTAAGGGAGCCCCTGGAATGGCACATTGAGTATAACTTACACAACTCTAATATAAGATACACCTCTAAAGTAACAATTTAACACTCTGAGCAGAGATACCCGGGTATCTATAACTATGGTACCGTATCCTGAGATGGATTTCCTCTCAGGCAGGAATCCGCAGAGGCTGTAGCCAGTTCATATCTTCAGCGCCAATAAGTTACAGCAAGCTCCTCTTGTCTTGTCGGCCGATGCCGAGCCCAAACGCCGGGGACTTAGTTAGTGGTCTCACGATGTAGTCTCTGCTTCTGTAGCTCCTAGGAATGGTTCCACGACAATCCGTCCGTCTCTGTATCAGCAGTCTGTCCAGACTTGTTCCTCCACTCAATGCACAGGGAATCCACAGACTTCCAAATTCGTACTGGGTTCTTAGCAAAGTCTCCGTCTTTTCTTAGATAAAGGGTTAGCTCCTCTCCAGGAAACGTTAGCAACACAAGTCTCTCACAGAGTTAAACAAAAGGTTAGCTCTTCTCCAGGGGAACGTTAGCAACAAAAAGTCTCTCAAAAGCTTCTTGTCCTCCAAAAACACTTGCAGTAAATCCACACAGTCTCTTTTTAAGATCTCACAGCAGCTTCTCCTTTTTTTCCCGCCTTTTCTCTCCCAGCTCTCACTTCCTACTTTCACTTTACACTCGAGACACTAGACCCCACCCCGCAGCACACATTGTCTCTGGGAGGTCTGTCCTCTGCTGCAACAGGCAAAAACCACAGGGTCCTAGTGCCCTCTCAGTGGGACTACAGTTCACCCTCTTACATGCCACCCCACTAGAGGTTGGCGTCCTCGACATACCTTCCCACTCAAATTCATCTTGAGCATATCGCTGAGGCGGTATTCCTGCCGTAGATCGTGTAGTTCTCCTGAGTCCTACATCAACAGGTGCGACCTTAGAGGGAGCTAGAGTCTCTTCCGTGGTCGTGTTAGTGGGCGTAAGTGGAGTTGTCTCCTCCTGCGGCTCGATATCCTGTGATACAGAGTCAGGACCAAGCAGTTGACCTGATGCACTCTCCTCAACAACATCCTCCATATCCCCAACATTATCATCACCCGAGGCCAGATCGGTCACAGGGGGCAAATAAGCAGGCGCAGGAGTAAGCACACCATCAAACTCAAGATCATTCAGAGCTTCCGCCCCTTGGAACATGGCCTCTGGCTCTAGGGGGGTAGGCGCCGAATCTTCAAACCAGCACCGTTGTAACATGTTACGATGCAAATTACGGGTTGGCCCCCCTGTCCCCACCGGTTCGACCTCGTACACTGGAATCTCAGGGTTCACCTGTTTTTTTATCAGATACGGTATCGCCTCCCATCGGTCACTCAGCTTTCCTGACCGTCGTTTTGTCCTCACCAACACTCTGTCCCCCGGAGAGAACAGCTCTGTTTGTACAGGTCGCGTGTCCTTATGGACCACCTGTCGAAGGCGGTCGCCCACCACCTGATGCACCACCCTCAACCGCCGCCGATGCTCTCGTACCCACTCGGATGCAGTCCGAAGGGGGGCGGAGGAGGGATCTGGCATGTTCAAATCCTCAATGTCTCGGCCAGGTCTACCAAACATCAACATGTGTGGTGAGTAACCAGTAGTACTGTGCACCCTGTTATTGTAAGCCCACATCAATTCGGGGAGATACTCAGGCCAGCATGTCTGTTGCTGACTCTCTAAGGACCTCAACATTTGCAACAGGGTCCGATTAAAACGCTCACACGCCCCGTTACCCTGAGGGTGGTAAGGCGTTGTTCTCGACTGCTCGATACCATAGAGCTGGTGCAACTCTTTCATCAGCGTCCCCTGAAAGCAGGCCCCTTGATCTGAATGTATTCTCTGCGGACACCCGAACACTTGGAAGAAATGTCGGCACACTGCCTCAGCCGCCGACTTGGCCGTCTGATCTCTTGTCGGCACCGCTACAGCATACTTGGTAAAGTGATCTGTCATCACCAGGCAATAGGAGTACCCTGACGTAGAGTACCCTATCAACATGTAGTCAATCATGAGTAGCTCCAGTGGAGCTGAAGTCTTAATAGACTGTGTGGGAGCCCGCTGCTCAGGGCTTTTGTTGAGCCCACAAATTCGGCACTGCCGACACGCGTCGGCCACCATCCCTCCCAACTCAGGGCAGTAGAGGACTCGCTGCGACCACTGAAGTGTCTTTTCACTTCCAAAATGGGCCCCCTTCTCATGCGCCTCACGAGCGACCACTGGCCCCATCCCCACAGGAATTATCAGTTGGTACCGATGCTGCAGCTCCGATGGCAGGTACACCTTACGATACAAAAGACCTTGCTCCACACACAATTTATCCCATTGTCGAAGGAGTTTCATTCCTTCCATGGACTACTGAGCCTTGTCCTCTGCACTGGGCCAGGCCTTGTTTTGTACCCAACGGCGCACAAGTGCAATGTCCGGACACTCATCCTGGACTCTTGTCCAATCTGAGGGTGTTTTACCCAGGACACAGGGCATCCCGGTGGCCACCCCACTTGAGTGTACCACACTTTGGAAGATAGGTATCTGCCCCAAAGCTGGAGTTTCAGTATCCTCAAGTTGTTCGTCAACATCTTCCCCGGATGACCCAAGGGGCACCCTTGACAATGCATCTGCATTGCCGTTCTCTCGACCAGAGCGAAATTTAATGCGGTAATTGAACTTGGCCAGTCTGGCGACCCACCGCTGCTCCAACGCCCCCAGTTTTGCATTCTCTAAGTGAGCTAGCGGGTTGTTATCTGTCATGACTAGCACCTCAGCCCCTGTTAGATACTCGGCGAAGCGTTCTGTCATTGCCCACACCAGGGCCAGCAATTCCAGCCGGAATGAGCTGTAGTTAGCCGTATTTCGCTCGGAGTCTCTTAAAGATCTGCTGCCATAAGAAATCACTCGTTCTCGGCCGTCCTGCACCTGTGCTAGTACTGCCCCCAACCCATGAAGACTACCATCGGTATACAACAAAAAAGGGGTGTCAAACCGGGCGTAGGCCAGCAATGGGGCACTCGTTAGGGCGGTTTTCACTCCATCAAATGCCTTTTTCTGTAGGGGCCCCCATGGAATGGGGCGATTTCGAGGACCCAGCGCTGTCCCTCTCAAAAGTTCATTCAAGGGACTCACCATTTGTGATAATTTAGGCACAAACTGCCGATAGTATCCTGCTAGGCCCAGGAAGGCCTGCACTTCTCGCAGGTCACAAGGAGGTGGCCACTCTTGTACCGCCTTAATCTTACTGGCTAAAGGTAGTACCCCGTCCGGGGTCACCAGATGCCCCAAATATTCAATCTGGTTTCGTAACAGTTGACATTTTTTTGGCTTTATTTTCAGGCCGTAGCTCTTGAGCCGCCGGAGAACTTGACGCAGCTTCTCCAGATGATCTTCAAATGAGGTTCCGAACACCACAATGTCGTCTAGATATATCAGGACTGATTCAAAATTTAGATCGCCCAAGCAATGTTCCATCAGGCGTTGGAAGGTTCCTGGGGCGGTAGCGAGGCCAAAGGGCATCCGGTTGAACTCAAAGAGCCCCATTGGCAAGACAAACGCCGTCTTGGCCCGATCTTTTTCAGCCATTGGGACCTGCCAGTATCCGCTTGCCAAAT
Source organism: Ranitomeya imitator (assembly GCF_032444005.1). Classification (NCBI taxonomy): domain Eukaryota; kingdom Metazoa; phylum Chordata; class Amphibia; order Anura; family Dendrobatidae; genus Ranitomeya; species Ranitomeya imitator. The sequence continues at coordinate 200,223,854 of NC_091286.1, forward strand.
CCAACGTTGAGAAATACTTGGCCCGACCCAGGGCCGACAGGGATTCTTCAATACAGGGTAAAGGATATGCGTCCCGTACTGTGTGGGCATTCAATTTCCGATAGTCCACACAAAATCGGAGTGTCCCATCCTTCTTGCGGACCAAGACTACAGGGGCCGCCCAGGGACTCCGGCTCTCTCGGATCACTTGGTTGTCCAGCATACTGGCCACCATGCTCTTCACCTCTTGATAGAGCGCCGGAGGAATTTGACGATATCTTTCTCTAATGGGTGGAGTATCCCCCGTTGGAATCTCATGCTCAATCGTCTGGGTACACCCGAAGTCCTCTCCATGTCGGGAAAATGTCTCTTGATGTTCCCACAAAACTCTCTCCAACTGCTCCAACTGCACGGGGGTCAGCTTCTCCCGATCCACTCCCATCTGCTCCATGATCACATGAACATTCCATTCCTCCGTAGGAGGTTCAGTCCGGCCTACCTCGACCGCGAATGTCCAGGATGACTGTTGGTCTGGTCGCAATTCGAACCCTGCATTTTCCGGCACCTTCTCTGCCGGCACGAACAGTTCAGCCAGTATGGTCCCAGCGGGAATTGCAACAGCTTCATCTAAAACATTGATGCATCGGACCGGCACTCGTCCATTCTTCACAATCGCCAAAGACCGGGCCACATGTACCTTGGCAAATGAGGAACCCTCTCGGGCGGGCTCAAGTAGCACTTCAAGCCCATTCAATCTCTGTGCAGCTCCCACAGGCAGCATTAAGAGTTCCTCTTGTCTGGGTCCCAGCAGGATCGGGGCCCTCGAAGTCACTCGGACCCGGCCCACCCGGCCACCTGGGACCGCACTTTTCAGCAAGTCGCAACTCAGCACTAGACAGTGTAGAATTCTCTGTGTGGGTCGGTGTCTTGTCGCACGGGTCCAGTATCGGGGTCCTTCACTGGCATACATCTGGTGATTCAAATCTCGCAGCATGTTCATTCCGAGCGTCACTTCCATCCCTCTTCTAGGGGGGTGATCCACCAGTACTACCCCTTTCTGCCCCAGCTCTTGACCAAACATTTTTAGTTGCATCCACACGTTCCCTTTGACTGACAATTGACCATTATTTGCGGCGGTCAGTCGTATCACTCGGCCATCCTCTGGAATCACTAGTCGACTGAAGTATCTCTCATATACTTCTAGAGGCATTATAGTACATTCGGATCCCGTGTCAACCAAGCACCTCATCTTCCGCCCTTCAAACTCTGCTTCTATCACTGGACTACATGCAAACAAATCTTGTTCATTCCGTCGAGGGCTTTGTGTGGGTGGGGCCGCTGCTGCTTGCCCTCTCATGGCAGCGGCCGGAAGTTTAAAGCCGGCGACGGGGTTTCTGGGGCTGTAAGCACCCGGCAGTAACGCGAGATGTGTCCCTGGCGGCCACACTTCCAGCAGGTGATTGTTCCTCGTGGACGAGGGCTTGACTCATTCTGATAGGACGACCTGGCCATTTGCGGGGTCACCGTTCCAGGGGGTGGGGCAGGAGGTTCCCGTGAGGTGGTAGAGGCGGGATCAACTGTCAGTTGAGACAATTTCAGCTTCAACTCCTTCACCTCAGCACGCAAAGCTTGTACCATGCTTACAAGCCCCTCTCCCCCCGACCCTGATGACACACCTTCCTCCAGCTGGGCACTGTTCACTGACCCCTCGGGAACATAGGCTGATTTCTCTTCCCTTTCCACTGCAGCTCGGTAAATCTGCCAGAAAGATAACTCTGGTGCAACCCGGGCCATTTCCAACAGCTTGTCCCGGAGAAGTCTATGGGCTAAACCGGTGATGAATTGGTCCCGGAGCAAGCGGTCTACCTCCCGGAACGCCCCCATGGCCCCCGGGTCTAGTCGCTGCATCTCATTCAACATCTCTTGTAAAATATTAGAGTACTGCATCAGGGACTCACACTCTCTCTGGGGACGATTAAAGAATAGGGACCGAAGCTGGGCCACGCGCTCGGCCCCCCAAACTCCTCTCTAACAGTTCCAAAATCTTTTCTAATGTATCCCTCTCTGATTCTGGGCGCACCATCACCATACGCCTAATATCACCCTCCAGTGCATTTAATGCCAGCTCAGCGCGTAACGCGGGGGTCAAATTACACATGCGCAGAATACTCCGGATTCTCTCAGCCCAATCTTGCAACGCCATATTGTGCCCATCGTATTTCGGCATGTGCTGAAGTAAAGCTCCTACAGGCACATACCCTCCCGGAGTCGCAGCGGCTGCCAGGGGAACCCCAACCCCCGAGGAGGATGCGGATACAGCGGGGTCATTTCCACCCTCGCCCTCGTCCATGACAAACACTGGATCCTGCCGACTACGCCAAAAATGTAATGACCAGAGGTCCGAATAAGATCCAGTGAGTCACAAACCAAGACCAAGGCAGAAATCTCCAACGGTATTTACTCAAAGGCAAATTAATCAAGGTAATATGGAGAATATTAAGGCAGATGCACCCCAAAGATACACTAATTCAGCAGCAGCTGAAATCACTGTGCCACTCAAAGGTCTCCTGAGAACTGTGTACTACAACAGACTAGTAAGAAATTTACCTAACAGGCAACTAAAAACAGGAACAAGTGTAAATTGAATGTAGTGTTATTAAGGGAGCCCCTGGAATGGCACATTGAGTATAACTTACACAACTCTAATATAAGATACACCTCTAAAGTAACAATTTAACACTCTGAGCAGAGATACCCGGGTATCTATAACTATGGTACCGTATCCTGAGATGGATTTCCTCTCAGGCAGGAATCCGCAGAGGCTGTAGCCAGTTCATATCTTCAGCGCCAATAAGTTACAGCAAGCTCCTCTTGTCTTGTCGGCCGATGCCGAGCCCAAACGCCGGGGACTTAGTTAGTGGTCTCACGATGTAGTCTCTGCTTCTGTAGCTCCTAGGAATGGTTCCACGACAATCCGTCCGTCTCTGTATCAGCAGTCTGTCCAGACTTGTTCCTCCACTCAATGCACAGGGAATCCACAGACTTCCAAATTCGTACTGGGTTCTTAGCAAAGTCTCCGTCTTTTCTTAGATAAAGGGTTAGCTCCTCTCCAGGAAACGTTAGCAACACAAGTCTCTCACAGAGTTAAACAAAAGGTTAGCTCTTCTCCAGGGGAACGTTAGCAACAAAAAGTCTCTCAAAAGCTTCTTTTCCTCCAAAAACACTTGCAGTAAATCCACACAGTCTCTTTTTAAGATCTCACAGCAGCTTCTCCTTTTCTTCCCGCCTTTTCTCTCCCAGCTCTCACTTCCTACTTTCACTTTACACTCGAGACACTAGACCCCACCCCGCAGCACACATTGTCTCTGGGAGGTCTGTCCTCTGCTGCAACAGGCAAAAACCACAGGGTCCTAGTGCCCTCTCAGTGGGACTACAGTTCACCCTCTTACATGCCACCCCACTAGAGGTTGGCGTCCTCGACATACCTTCCCACTCAAATTCATCTTGAGCATATCGCTGAGGCGGTATTCCTGCCGTAGATCGTGTAGTTCTCCTGAGTCCTACATCAACAGGTGCGACCTTAGAGGGAGCTAGAGTCTCTTCCGTGGTCGTGTTAGTGGGCGTAAGTGGAGTTGTCTCCTCCTGCGGCTCGATATCCTGTGATACAGAGTCAGGACCAAGCAGTTGACCTGATGCACTCTCCTCAACAACATCCTCCATATCCCCAACATTATCATCACCCGAGGCCAGATCGGTCACAGGGGGCAAATAAGCAGGCGCAGGAGTAAGCACACCATCAAACTCAAGATCATTCAGAGCTTCCGCCCCTTGGAACATGGCCTCTGGCTCTAGGGGGGTAGGCGCCAAATCTTCAAACCAGCACCGTTGTAACATGTTACGATGCAAATTACGGGTTGGCCCCCCTGTCCCCACCGGTTCGACCTCGTACACTGGAATCTCAGGGTTCACCTGTTTTTTTATCAGATACGGTATCGCCTCCCATCGGTCACTCAGCTTTCCTGACCGTCGTTTTGTCCTCACCAACACTCTGTCCCCCGGAGAGAACAGCTCTGTTTGTACAGGTCGCGTGTCCTTATGGACCACCTGTCGAAGGCGGTCGCCCACCACCTGATGCACCACCCTCAACCGCCGCCGATGCTCTCGTACCCACTCGGATGCAGTCCGAAGGGGGGCGGAGGAGGGATCTGGCATGTTCAAATCCTCAATGTCTCGGCCAGGTCTACCAAACATCAACATGTGTGGTGAGTAACCAGTAGTACTGTGCACCCTGTTATTGTAAGCCCACATCAATTCGGGGAGATACTCAGGCCAGCATGTCTGTTGCTGACTCTCTAAGGACCTCAACATTTGCAACAGGGTCCGATTAAAACGCTCACACGCCCCGTTACCCTGAGGGTGGTAAGGCGTTGTTCTCGACTGCTCGATACCATAGAGCTGGTGCAACTCTTTCATCAGCGTCCCCTGAAAGCAGGCCCCTTGATCTGAATGTATTCTCTGCGGACACCCGAACACTTGGAAGAAATGTCGGCACACTGCCTCAGCCGCCGACTTGGCCGTCTGATCTCTTGTCGGCACCGCTACAGCATACTTGGTAAAGTGATCTGTCATCACCAGGCAATAGGAGTACCCTGACGTAGAGTACCCTATCAACACGTAGTCAATCATGAGTAGCTCCAGTGGAGCTGAAGTCTTAATAGACTGTGTGGGAGCCCGCTGCTCAGGGCTTTTGTTGAGCCCACAAATTCGGCACTGCCGACACGCGTCGGCCACCATCCCTCCCAACTCAGGGCAGTAGAGGACTCGCTGCAACCACTGAAGTGTCTTTTCACTTCCAAAATGGGCCCCCTTCTCATGCGCCTCACGAGCGACCACTGGCCCCATCCCCACAGGAATTATCAGTTGGTACCGATGCTGCAGCTCCGATGGCAGGTACACCTTACGATACAAAAGACCTTGCTCCACACACAATTTATCCCATTGTCGAATGAGTTTCATTCCTTCCATGGACAACTGAGCCTTGTCCTCTGCACTGGGCCAGGCCTTGTTTTGTACCCAACGGCGCACAAGTGCAATGTCCGGACACTCATCCTGGACTCTTGTCCAATCTGAGGGTGTTTTACCCAGGACACAGGGCATCCCGGTGGCCACCCCACTTGAGTGTACCACACTTTGAAAGATAGGTATCTGCCCCAAAGCTGGAGTTTCAGTATCCTCAAGTTGTTCGTCAACATCTTCCCCGGATGACCCAAGGGGCACCCTTGACAATGCATCTGCATTGCCGTTCTCTCGACCAGAGCGAAATTTAATGCGGTAATTGAACTTGGCCAGTCTGGCGACCCACCGCTGCTCCAACGCCCCCAGTTTTGCATTCTCTAAGTGAGCTAGCGGGTTGTTATCTGTCATGACTAGCACCTCAGCCCCTGTTAGATACTCGGCGAAGCGTTCTGTCATTGCCCACACCAGGGCCAGCAATTCCAGCCGGAATGAGCTGTAGTTAGCCGTATTTCGCTCGGAGTCTCTTAAAGATCTGCTGCCATAAGAAATCACTCGTTCTCGGCCGTCCTGCACCTGTGCTAGTACTGCCCCCAACCCATGAAGACTACCATCGGTATACAACAAAAAAGGGGTGTCAAACCGGGCGTAGGCCAGCAATGGGGCACTCGTTAGGGCGGTTTTCACTCCATCAAATGCCTTTTTCTGTAGGGGCCCCCATGGAATGGGGCGATTTCGAGGACCCAGCGCTGTCCCTCTCAAAAGTTCATTCAAGGGACTCACCACTTGTGAGAATTTAGGCACAAACCGCCGATAGTATCCTGCTAGGCCCAGGAAGGCCCGCACTTCACGCAGGTCACAAGGAGGTGGCCACTCTTGTACCGCCTTAATCTTACTGGCTAAAGGTAGTACCCCGTCTGGGGTCACCAGATGCCCCAAATATTCAATCTGGTTTCGTAACAGTTGACATTTTTTTGGCTTTATTTTCAGGCCGTAGCTCTTGAGCCGCCGGAGAACTTGACGCAGCTTCTCCAGATGATCTTCAAATGAGGTTCCGAACACCACAATGTCGTCTAGATATATCAGGACTGATTCAAAATTTAGATCGCCCAAGCAATGTTCCATCAGGCGTTGGAAGGTTCCTGGGGCGGTAGCGAGGCCAAAGGGCATCCGGTTGAACTCAAAGAGCCCCATTGGCAAGACAAACGCCGTCTTGGCCCGATCTTTTTCAGCCATTGGGACCTGCCAGTATCCGCTTGCCAAATCCAACGTTGAGAAATACTTGGCCCGACCCAGGGCCGACAGGGATTCTTCAATACGGGGTAAAGGATATGCGTCCCGTACTGTGTGGGCATTCAATTTCCGATAGTCCACACAAAATCGGAGTGTCCCATCCTTCTTGCGGACCAAGACTACAGGGGCCGCCCAGGGACTCCGGCTCTCTCGGATCACTTGGTTGTCCAGCATACTGGCCACCATGCTCTTCACCTCTTGATAGAGCGCCGGAGGAATTTGACGATATCTTTCTCTAATGGGTGGAGTATCCCCCGTTGGAATCTCATGCTCAATCGTCTGGGTACACCCGAAGTCCTCTCCATGTCGGGAAAATGTCTCTTGATGTTCCCACAAAACTCTCTCCAACTGCTCCAACTGCACGGGGGTCAGCTTCTCCCGATCCACTCCCATCTGCTCCATGATCACATGAACATTCCATTCCTCCGTAGGAGGTTCAGTCCGGCCTACCTCGACCGCGAATGTCCAGGATGACTGTTGGTCTGGTCGCAATTCGAACCCTGCATTTTCCGGCACCTTCTCTGCCGGCACGAACAGTTCAGCCAGTATGGTCCCAGCGGGAATTGCAACAGCTTCATCTAAAACATTGATGCATCGGACCGGCACTCGTCCATTCTTCACAATCGCCAAAGACCGGGCCACATGTACCTTGGCAAATGAGGAACCCTCTCGGGCGGGCTCAAGTAGCACTTCAAGCCCATTCAATCTCTGTGCAGCTCCCACAGGCAGCATTAAGAGTTCCTCTTGTCTGGGTCCCAGCAGGATCGGGGCCCTCGAAGTCACTCGGACCCGGCCCACCCGGCCACCTGGGACCGCACTTTTCAGCAAGTCGCAACTCAGCACTAGACGGTGTAGAATTCTCTGTGTGGGTCGGTGTCTTGTCGCACGGGTCCAGTATCGGGGTCCTTCACTGGCATACATCTGGTGATTCAAATCTCGCAGCATGTTCATTCCGAGCGTCACTTCCATCCCTCTTCTAGGGGGGTGATCCACCAGTACTACCCCTTTCTGCCCCAGCTCTTGACCAAACATTTTTAGTTGCATCCACACGATCCCTTTGACTGACAATTGACCATTATTTGCGGCGGTCAGTCGTATCACTCGGCCATCCTCTGGAATCACTAGTCGACTGAAGTATCTCTCATATACTTCTAGAGGCATTATAGTACATTCGGATCCCGTGTCAACCAAGCACCTCATCTTCCGCCCTTCAAACTCTGCTTCTATCACTGGACTACATGCAAACAAATCTTGTTCATTCCGTCGAGGGCTTTGTGTGGGTGGGACCGCTGCTGCTTGCCCTCTCATGGCAGCGGCCGGAAGTTTAAAGCCGGCGACGGGGTTTCTGGGGCTGTAAGCGCCCGGCAGTAACGCGAGATGTGTCCCTGGCGGCCACACTTCCAGCAGGTGATTGTTCCTCGTGGGCGAGGGCTTGACTCATTCTGATAGGACGACCTGGCCATTTGCGGGGTCACCGTTCCAGGGGGTGGGGCAGGAGGTTCCCGTGAGGTGGTAGAGGCGGGATCAACTGTCAGTTGAGACAATTTCAGCTTCAACTCCTTCACCTCAGCACGCAAAGCTTCTACCACGCTTACAAGCCCCTCTCCCCCCGACCCTGATGACACACCTTCCTCCAGCTGGGCACTGTTCACTGATCCCTCGGGAACATAGGCTGATTTCTCTTCCCTTTCCACTGCAGCTCGGTAAATCTGCCAGAAAGATAACTCTGGTGCAACCCGGGCCATTTCCAACAGCTTGTCCCGGAGAAGTCTATGGGCTAAACCAGTGATGAATTGGTCCCGGAGCAAGCGGTCTACCTCCCGGAACGCCCCCATGGCCCCCGGGTCTAGTCGCTGCATCTCATTCAACATCTCTTGTAAAATATTAGAGTACTGCATCAGGGACTCACACTCTCTCTGGGGACGATTAAAGAATAGGGACCGAAGCTGGGCCACACGCGCTCGGCCCCCCAAACTCCCCTCTAACAGTTCCAAAATCTTTTCTAATGTATCCCTCTTTGATTCTGGGCGCACCATCACCATACGCCTAATATCACCCTCCAGTGCATTTAATGCCAGCTCAGCGCGTAACGCGGGGGTCAAATTACACATGCGCAGAATACTCCGGATTCTCTCAGCCCAATCTTGCAACGCCATATTGCGCCCATCGTATTTCGGCATGTGCTGAAGTAAAGCTCCTACAGGCACATACCCTCCCGGAGTCGCAGCGGCTGCCAGGGGAACCCCAACCCCCGAGGAGGATGCGAATACAGCGGGGTCATTTCCACCCTCGCCCTCGTCCATGACAAACACTGGATCCTGCCGACTACGCCAAAAATGTAATGACCAGAGGTCCGAATAAGATCCAGTGAGTCACAAACCAAGACCAAGGCAGAAATCTCCAACGGTATTTACTCAAAGGCAAATTAATCAAGGTAATATGGAGAATATTAAGGCAGATGCACCCCAAAGATACACTAATTCAGCAGCAGCTGAAATCACTGTGCCACTCAAAGGTCTCCTGAGAACTGTGTACTACAACAGACTAGTAAGAAATTTACCTAACAGGCAACTAAAAACAGGAACAAGTGTAAATTGAATGTAGTGTTATTAAGGGAGCCCCTGGAATGGCACATTGAGTATAACTTACACAACTCTAATATAAGATACACCTCTAAAGTAACAATTTAACACTCTGAGCAGAGATACCCGGGTATCTATAACTATGGTACCGTATCCTGAGATGGATTTCCTCTCAGGCAGGAATCCGCAGAGGCTGTAGCCAGTTCATATCTTCAGCGCCAATAAGTTACAGCAAGCTCCTCTTGTCTTGTCGGCCGATGCCGAGCCCAAACGCCGGGGACTTAGTTAGTGGTCTCACGATGTAGTCTCTGCTTCTGTAGCTCCTAGGAATGGTTCCACGACAATCCGTCCGTCTCTGTATCAGCAGTCTGTCCAGACTTGTTCCTCCACTCAATGCACAGGGAATCCACAGACTTCCAAATTCGTACTGGGTTCTTAGCAAAGTCTCCGTCTTTTCTTAGATAAAGGGTTAGCTCCTCTCCAGGAAACGTTAGCAACACAAGTCTCTCACAGAGTTAAACAAAAGGTTAGCTCTTCTCCAGGGGAACGTTAGCAACAAAAAGTCTCTCAAAAGCTTCTTTTCCTCCAAAAACACTTGCAGTAAATCCACACAGTCTCTTTTTAAGATCTCACAGCAGCTTCTCCTTTTCTTCCCGCCTTTTCTCTCCCAGCTCTCACTTCCTACTTTCACTTTACACTCGAGACACTAGACCCCACCCCGCAGCACACATTGTCTCTGGGAGGTCTGTCCTCTGCTGCAACAGGCAAAAACCACAGGGTCCTAGTGCCCTCTCAGTGGGACTACAGTTCACCCTCTTACAAAGGGAAGGACCCTTGTGCATTTGTGAACCCTAACCAACACAGAATAAGGGGAGGGAAGAGAAAATACAAAAAATTCAAAAATTCCTGACAGTGCTAAATGGTCACTGTGCCTGTGACCATAGGTGATCAGGAATACATATGCTGGATAAATAACCCTTGGTAGAAAGAGTTGCTGTACCTTAGGTAGGTCAAAACGACACAAGAGCATTTCATTCTGTATGGGCAATTTACAGGCGGGGTATATCCATATATGGTTCACAATAACAAAGAAGACTATAGGTCGCTATATCTACTGCCCGCCCTGAACATTCGGCATGTTCATAGCACTGTTTCTGGTATGGCATTTGCCACTATATAAGGCTACTAGCTAAATACATAGGGTCACATACACAGTGACCATTTAGCACTGTCAGCAATTTTTGAATTTTTTGTATTTTCTCTTCCCTCCCCTTATTCTGTGTTGGTTAGGGTTCACAAATGCACAAGGATCTTTCCCCCTGTTTTTTATGTGTTGTATGTGAATTGACTTTTTATACATACCTATTAAAGGTTAAGTTTTATATTTATATCCAATTGCTAATAGTAGAGGTATTTATTTTGCATAATCTACAAGGAATACAATGCTGTAGGACAAAATAGAGGGCATCCATACTGTTTATGTGTTAAATTAAATAAATGGTAATAATGTATTATTTTATTCTTTATACTTTTTTATTTACGCTATTCTAATGAGTGCTTATTTTTACTAGAATTATAACAATAATTCTCGTTTATAAAATATACAGCTATTGACATACTTGTTCGTGCGGTACTTTTCCTTGTCCAAATTGAAATGTGCATGTTGTATGTAGAGACTGAGGGCAGCAAAACTATGAAAGAACACAATTTGGAAACAAGGAGTAAAGAAATATGTGTGAAACAAGTCATAATATGTGTTCCACCTTGTATTCTTCAAAGTACCCCCATTTCACTCTTATGATAGTGTTACACATTCTTAGGAATCTCACAAGCAGCCTCATCAGGACCGACTTCCTAACAGTCTTGAATGCATTCACAGAGTTGCTGAATACTTGTTCCTATGTCTTCACTGTGAGGTCCGACTCATCCCAAACCATCACAATTGGATTGTGGCTGGGCACTTGTGGAGAACATGTCATCTGATGCAGCAATCCATCCCTTCTTCACTTTATTATGTCACCTTCATTGGCAACACAGCTCTTACAAAGTGTGGAGTTGGGTTTTGAGTCATAGTTCTGTTGCAACACAAATGACAGTCTCACTAAGTGCAAACTAGATAAGATGGTACGTTATTGCAGAATGCATTTTAGCCATGCTGGTTAGGTGTACCTTGAATTTTGAATAAATCACCATCAGAGTCACAAGCAATGCACTCAGACAACATTACACCTCCCCCACCCCACCGTGCTTCACATTAGAGCACCACACATCTAGAAACCATTTCCTTACCTTTTCAACCACTGACAAAGATATTGTAGGTACCAAAAATCTCAAATCAGACCACAGTATAGATTTCCACTGATCTAATGTCGAATCCTTGTGTTGTGTGGCCAAAGCAAATCTCCTATTCTTGCTTGTGGTCCTCAATAGTGTCTTCTTCACATCAATTTCACTGTAAAGGCCTGCAACTTCTGGTCTCCTCTGGACAGTTAATGTTGAGACATATCTGATATTTGATATCTTTGCATAATCTATAAGGACACTTATCTGCGGTACTGTGAATTTCCAGTTTCTGAGGCAAAGTTGGTATCTTTGATGAACTTATCCTCTGCAGCAGAGATAATTAGTGATCTTCTTTTCCTAGGAAGCAATCATGAAAACCAGTTTCATCATAGCGACTGATAATTTTCATGATAGCACTTGAAAATATTTTCAAGGTTCTAGCAATTTTCCAAATTTCAATGACCTTCATTTCTTAAAATACACATTTCAATGACCTTCATGTCTTAAAATAATGATGGACTATTGTTTCTTTTTACGTAGCCCCTTAGAAGGGTAAAGGGCTAAAGGAGTTAAAGGGTAAAGGGTTAAGTAGTTAAGGGTAAATCCACAAAGAAAACCTTTTGGTTACTATAACTCTGGTGATATTGGATTCATGGTTCTAAATAGTTGTAGATCACTGATTTTGAATGAATTGTATTTATAATTTTGCTTTTTAATCTAAATTTGATTTTAAAAAAGTGTGTATCAGGGGTTTTGCATTATCATGGCTTAGAATGCATAATTTAATACCATTCTGTGTATACTTAAAGACAACTTTCCTTTCAGTAAATCTGTTGGGGGAGAGTCGGGACGCCCACATTAGATGGGCTTGAAATCAGCATGGAATACTTTTATGTGCATTGAGGCCTTTAGACGTAGTAATAGTAAAAGTAGTGATGAGCAAGATTGCTCGGATAAGGGGTTATCCTAGCATGCTCGTGTGCTAAGTGTCTTCTGCGTGCTTGAAAAATAAGTTCTAATCACTATGGCTGCGTGACTCATGGCTGTTTGACAACCGCAACACATGCATGGATTGCCTGTTTGTTAGGCACGCCGCAGACACTCAGCACACGAGCGTGTTCGCATAACCCCTTATCTGAGCATGCTCGCTCATCACTAATTAAAAGGCAGAAATGGTACTCCTCCTCCTGTTCTTGTTAGGGCAGTTTGCCCCACAGACAGCTCAGCTCTCCAGTCCATACAATGGCTGCTAGAGAAGGATCATGTGACAAGATTCTTCCATCAGCTTTGTCTAATAGGAAGTCAGCCTCTTATAGGAAAGCAGTTTTCCTATGTGACGTGTTCTTTCAATTGGAGGAGACTAATGGACTTGTTTTGTCACTTTTGTCACCTCCATCAACATCCATAATGTCCCCCACACAGCTGTTGCAATACAAGTAATATGGCCAGCCCTGTTCACTGATTCTACAGTCAGCAACGTACAGTGCAAAACTAAGCTATGCACGGCAAAACTGCAATATTTTTAAAGAGACTCAATAGCAAAAATCATTTTAGCCCCAAGTGCAGAAATTTAAGTAAGGAAGAAAAAATTGTCCTCAAAGGTGGGCAACCCTTATTGAATAGTAACTGCTACAAAATCATATCATCATCACAGCTGTTAAATTAAAGATACAGTGGCCGACCTCTTTAAAGACATTTCAAACTTCAAAGAAAATCATTATTTTGCCCCCAAGGAAATAAATTAGTGCAATTATATATATAAGTCATTTAAGTAATTATATACTATATGAATTTATCTACAACATTGTAATAACTCTTCATGCTTACCTACAGCATTAACAAGACTGACAAGATATCAGAACCTGCAAAAATAAAGGTTAAAGAATGCAATGTTCACATCTCAAAAATATTCTTATTCTGTCATTTGGAATCTTACTCCTATACACTGCTTATATGGGACTTCAGACTCTTCAGGTAAAGTACCACCTTATATGAATCAAACAACATTTTCATAAAAAGTTTACTATATTAACCATGTACTGATCATATATTTATTGATCACTTGTTCAATAGTTTGGATTAGAGTAATCTGTGATCTCTGCAAATTTTAACCTTGTTATGATGAGAAAAGTACTTTGACCCTTCATGCAATAGGCGCATGAACAGTATTCTTTAGGCCAGCGTCACACTCAGCGTAGGGAAATACGGTCCTTATTTTACAGGCGTAATACGCAGAAATGATCCCAAAACAGTGATCCGTATGTCATCCGTAGGCAGGGTGTGGCTGCATATTATTTTGTGCATGTAAACCTCCGTATGTAATCCGTATGGCATCCGTACAGCGATATTTTCTCACCGGCTTGCAAAATGGACATAGAATGGATCCATGGGCTCAAATATTCGTGAAAACATATATATAGTCTCTCTCTCTATATATATATATGTGTGTATATATATATCAGTGAGACACATATATATATTTATATTTCATACAGCACGAGATAGCAGAAAACCAGGTTCAATTCAATTGCCGGCTTTTTGCTATCTCCTTCCCAAAACCAACATGATATGAGACATGGTTTAAATGAATTGAAAGCAGGGGAACGTAGCATCGTAGACTTGCGGTGCTGCGCCCCCTGCTGGTATAAACACATATGAACTCGAGCGTGGGAATTTTTCTGAATATTTTCTCATGCTCGAGTTCATATGAGTTTATACCAGCAGGGGGTGCAGCACCGCAAGTCGACGATGCTACGTTCCCCTGCTTTCAATTCATTCCCCAGATTTTACAGTCAGGAGCACAGCTGCATTAGCAGGCTCCTGGCTGTAAAATTATTTAACCCCTTCAGATGGATTTACAGCATGGGACATGACTGAGCGCCAGAAAGGTATGGGATATTGTTGGTTTTTTCTTTTTTTCTTTTACAGAACGAGGGTAATCATTTGGATTAAGAGTATAATAAACTATTACAACACGCTGTGTCTTTATTTCAATAAAATACTTTTTTCCTAATGTGTGTGTGTTTTATTAACCATTTACTACTATTGGATTAATAATGGATAGGTGTCTTATTGACATCTCTACATTATTAACCAGGCTTAATGTCACCGTACAATAGCAAGGTGGCATTAACCCTTTATTACCCCATATCCCACTGCTACTCAGGAGTGGGAAGAGAGAGGCTAAGTGCCAGAATAGGCGCATCTTACAGATGTTCCTTTTCTGGGGTGGCTGGGGGCAGATGTTTTTAGCCGGGGCAGGGCCAATAACCATGGTCCCTCTCTAGGCTATTAATATCTGCCCTCAGACACTGGCTTTCCCACTCTGGTGGAGAAAATTGCGCGGGAGCCCATGTCAGTTTTTTCCCGATATAACCCTTTATTTTAACAGCTAGCCCCCCAAATTTTGCACACAGACTCTACTAAAATTATTAGTGAGGAATATGCCAAAAAAAGGGATATGAAATTGTTTACTGTATGCAAACCATGTCTCATATCCTGTCGAGTTTGATAAGGAGATAGCAAAAGTCGGTACTTGAATTATCGCCTTTTTTGCTATCTAGCGCTGTATTAAATATAAATGTATATATATGTGTCTCACAGACATATATATATATATATATATATATATATATATATATATATATATATATCCCCTTCACCCCCAGAGCTTTTTCCGCTTTTTCATTTTCATTTTTTGCTCCCCTCCTTCCCAGAGCCATAACTTTTTTATTTTTCCGTCAATATGGCCATGTGAGGGCTTAATTTTTGCGGGACGAGATGTACTTTTGAACGATACCATTGATTTTACCATGCCATGTAACAGAAAACGGGAAAAAAATTCCAAGTGTGATGAAATTGCAAAAAAAGTGCAATCTCACACTTGTTTTTTGTTTGGCTTTTTTGCTAGGTTCACTAAATGCTAAAACTAACCTGCCATTATGATTCTCCAGGTCATTACGAGTTCATAGACACCAAACATGTCTAGGTTATTTTTTATGTAAGTGGTGAAACAAAAATTCCAAATTTTGCTAAAAAAAAAAAAAAAAAATGCGCGATTTTCCGATACCCGTAGCGTCTCCAATTTTCGTGATCTGGGGTCAAGTGAGGGCTTATTTTTTGCGTGCCGAGCTGGCGTTTTTAATGATACCATTTTGGTGTAGATACGCTCTTTTGATCGCCCGTTATTGCATTTTAATGCAATGTCGCTGCGACCAAAAAAACGTAATTTTGGCGTTTTGATTTTTTTTCTCGCTACTTCATTTAGCAGTCAGGTTAATCCTTTGTTTTTATTGATAGATCGGGCGATTCTGAACGCGGCGATACCAAATATGTGTGTGTTTGATTTTTTTTAATTGTTTTATTTTGATTGGGGCGAAAGGGGGGCGATTTGAACTTTTATATATTTTTTATTTTTTTTATATTTTTAATCACTTTTTTTTTAAATTTTGGCATGCTTCAATAGCCTCCGTGGGAGGCTAGAAGCATGCATAACTCGATCGGCTCAGCTACATAGAGGTGAAGTACAGATCACCTCTATGTAGCAGAAATGCAGGGTTGCTTTGAACGCCGTCCACAGGGTGGCGCTCAAAGCAATCGGCCATCAACAACCATAAAGGTCTCAAGGAGACCTCTGGTTGTTATGGCGATGCACTGCTGACCCCCGATCATGTGACGGGGGTCCGCAGTGCGAGCAGTTCCGGCCGCGCAGCCGGGAGCGTTAGTTAAATGCCGCTGTCAGCGCTTGACGGCGGCATTTAACTAGTTAATGGGCGCGGGCGGATCGCGATTCCGCTCGCGCTCATTGCGCGCACATGTCAGCTGTACAAAACAGCTGACATGTCGCGGCTTTGAGGTGGGCTCCCCGCCGGAGCCCACCTCAAAGCAGGGGATCTGCCAGCTGACGTACTATTCCGTCAGCTGGCAGAAAGGGGATATATACCCCTATACTATGTGTAGACATTTATTTGATCTATTCTATTCTAACCTGTCAGTGTGATTTTACTGTACACCGCACTGAATTGCCGGCTTTTCTCTAGAACACCGTGGCGTGTTTCTCGCAAGTTACACTGATGGTCCGTGTGTAATCCGTATTTTTCTCGCCCCATAGACTTTCATTTGCGGATTTTTTGCGCAATACGCTGGCAAATGCAGCATGCTGCGATTTTCTATGTCCGTAAAATACAGCTGCGAAATATACGGCAGATAGGAGCTGCCCCATAGAGAATCATTGGTCCGTGTGCAATGTGTAGTTTTTGCGCCTCTCATACGTCCGTAAAACTCTCTAGTGTGACGGCGGCCTTACAGACAGGGTTCACTCTGGGCAAGCATCTACTGTCAATGATGAGAGGTTTCATGCAAATAACAGCCACTTGGCAACACAAGGGTGCACAAAACACCTTGAAGAAAAGTTCCCAATGACTTCTTTATCCATTGAGTGTGTGTATGTGTATGTAATGTAGTGTGAGTGTGTTAATATTCTCACCCACCACTGCTCTCCGTGGAATCCAGTGACATTCTCCTGCCCCTCTCACCCCTCTACAAACTCTCTGGGTTAATTTCAAGCTCTGAGTGACCTGGAAGTGACTTTTACAATATTTTACAATTAGGCATATTATCCCCTTTATGACCAGAGGTATTTCCATTTTGCGGTTTTCGTTTTTGCTCCCCTTCTTCCCAGACCCATAACATTTTTATTTGTCAGTCAAAAGGGCCATGTGAGGGCTTGTTTTTTTGCAGGACTTTTGAACAACACCATTGGTTTTACCATATCATGTACTGGAAAACAGGAAAAAATTCAAAGTGCTGTGAAATTGCAAAAAAAGTGCAATTCCACAGTTGTTTTATTTTCATGTTTATTAAATGCTAAAACTGACCTGCCAACATGATTCTCCAGGTCATTACGAGTTCATAGACACCAAGCATGTCTAGGTTCTTTTTTATTTAAGTGGTGGAAAAAAAATCCAAACTTTGGTAAAAAAAAAATAAAAAATGGTGCAATTTTCCAAAACCTGTAGCGTTTCCATTTTTGGTGATCTGGGGCTGGGTGAGGGGTTTTTTTTTCAAAACCAAGCTGGCAATTTTATCGATACCATTTTGGTGTAGATATGATCTTTTGATCACCCGTTATTGTATTTTATTGCAATGTAGTGGAGACCAAAAAAACGTAATTCTGACATTTTGAATTTTTTTCTCATTACGCTGTTCAGCGATTGGGTTAATTCTTTTTTTATATTAATAGATCAGGCAATTCTGAAAGCAGAGATACCAAATATGTATATATTTGATTTTTTTTAATTGTTTTATTTTGAATGGGGCGAAAGGGGGGTGATTTGAACATTTACTTATTTTTTATTTTTTAAATATTTTTTAAAACTTTTTAAAAACTTTTTACATGCTTCAATAGTCTCCATGGGAGACTAGAATCTGCAGTTGTATGATCGGCTTTGCTACATACAGGCGATGATCAGATAACCTGTGTGCAGCAGAAATGCTCACTTGCTATGAACGCCGACCAACCTGGCAATGACAACCATACAGGTCTGCTGGAGACCTCTGGTTGTCATGCCAACCCATTGGTGACTCGCGATCATGTGACGGGGTCACCTAAGGATTTATGATGTGCTTCCAGTAAGCGCGAGTTAATTGCCACTGTCAGAGATTGCCAGCGGCATTTAACTAGTTAACAGCCCCAGGTGGATCGCGATTCCACCCATGGCTGTTGTGGGCACAGCTGTATAGATCAGCGATCATGTGCCCGGAAAGGTGCATGCTCAGCGCTGGAGCCCACACCAAACATGGGGAGTCCGACATTGGCGTGTAATTACGCCTGATGTCAAAAAGGGATTAAAAGAGACTTCTAACTCATGCATAGAGAATGGAGAGACCTGGAGAGTCTGAAGAATAGTGACATCACTGAGAAGCAGGGAGGAACGACGCTGGACATCGGAGACAGCAACGGTAGATGAGTATTTTAATACATTCACAGCACATTGCATGCATATTTTCACATATTTAATAAATAATGTTAGTGGGAGTGTTTTGTTAATTAGCCTAAGAAATAAAGTGTATTTTATGGATAATGGTGATTTTAAAAGTAAAGGTATATTTTTTATACAAGGCATTGTGTTTACTTTATTATGTAAGTCTAGAGTGACAGACTCACTTTAAAGGTATAATACAAAGACATACAAAAATTATAATTCTACAACAACAAATAAATAGTTTTTCAAAGAAAAACCTAACAAAATTATCACATATTACTACTAGCATGCACTATTAATTTCAACAATGATTCATGGGGGTGTCTAACTGCTGGAAATCTTATTGATCACTAGAGCAAAGTGGTCACTCACTATTCTAGTAGAGCACAAACAACCCTCTGTTTTTTTCTGTACAGCACCTCCACTATCCTGGCAGTAAAACAATTCCCAATTAACTTGAGTTGCAGCGTTCTGGATACTAAAACCTGCAAGTGACAGAGAAAAAGCACAATGGCTCCACCTTTTTAGAGATTGATTGTGCTTCCAGATGTCAATCCTCAATTCATGAGTACGTTTTGACATGTCCTAGTGCAGTGATGGCAAACCTTTTAGGGACCAAGTGCCCAAACTGCAATCCAAATCCCACTTATTTATCGCAAAGTGCCAACACGGCAATTTAACCTGAATACTGAGGTTTTAGTTTAGAAAAACCACTTGTACATTAGCTATAGAGTCTATAGCAAAGAGCTTGTAAGCACTGCACTCCAAGCCTAAGATACTAGCCACTGATTTCAGTGGAGGTCTGTTCTTTAGAATGGAGAGGATTTTTAATCAAAAGTAAAATTACAAAGTTGTTTGATATTACAATCTTTTTGCAATTATAACACTTTAAGCAAAGGATTTCAATGTAAATACACAAAAGGCCAAAATTAAAACCTTGGACAAAGTCGTGGGCCAGCCTTGATAGTTGTTAAAAAAAGTTCTATAATTGATGTTTTTCCTTGTCAAATATAACTATCAACTTTTGGAATTATATTGGAATAATATAATATGTTATCTAAGAGCAGTAAAAAGCATATGGCCCAATGGCCTAATTTAAATATGTAATAAAGGATAAAAAAAACCCTTGAATAAAACAGATTTATGATACTCCCACAGTGAATTCCTCCACATTATCCTCCACATGCAAAATATGATGTCCCTACTGCACCCACCTTCCCCAACCCCCCAACAAAGAATGTTGACCTCATCACACTATGATTTCTAACTGTAATCCCCACACAGTCCTCCATACAGTATAATGGCTACAAAAAGTCCTCCATAAACTATAACGGTCCAACATAGTCCTCCATACAGTGTAATATGCCCCACAGAGTCCTCCATACAGTGTAATGGGATGCACTTAGTGCTCCATACAGTATAATGGCCCCATATAGACCTCCATACAGTCTAATGGGCGTCACATAGTGCTCTGTACAGTATAATGGGCCCCACATAGTCCTCCATACAGTGTAATGGGCCGAACATAGTCCTCCATATAGTATAATGGGTCCCACATAGTGCTCCATACAGTTTCACCTGGCCCTGAATTGCCTTCCATACAGTATAATGGGTCCCATATAATGCTCCATACAGTGTAATGGCACCACATAATACTCCATACAGTATAATCACCCCACATAGTGCTCCATACAGAATAATGGCCCCACATGATGCTCCATACAATATAATGACCCCACACAGTGTTCCATACAGTGTAATGGCCCCATATGATACTACATACAGTATAATGGCCCTACACGATGCTCCATAAAGTATAATGGCCTCAAATGATGCTCCATGCAGCTTAATGGTCCCACATAGTGCTCCATATAGTCTAATGGCCCCATATAATGCCTCACACAATATAATGGCCCCACATGATGCTCCAGATAGTATAATGGCCTCACATAGTGCTCTATACAGTACAATGTCCCCACATAGATCTCCATACAGTATAAAGGCCTTACGTAGTGCTCCATACAGTATAATGGCCCACATAGTGCTCTATACAGCATAATGACCCCACATGATGCTACTTATAGTATAAAGGCCTCACATAGTGCTCCCTAAAGTATAATGGCCTCACGTGATGATCCATATAGTGTAATGACCCCACATGATGCTCCATATAGTATAATGGCCCCCATAGTGCTCCCTACAGCATAATAGCCCTACATGATGCTCCATACAGAATAATGACCCCACATAGTACTCCATACAGTATAAAGGTCCTACATAGTGCTCCATACAGTCTAATGGCCCCATATGATGCTCCATACAGTATTATGGTCCCACATGACAATATAATGGCCCCACATATTGCTCCATACAGTCTAATGGCCCCATATGATGCCACATACAGTATAATGGCCTCACATGATGATCCATACAGTGTAATGACCCGACATGATGCTCCATATAGCATAATGGCCCCCATAGTGCTCTCTACAGTATAATGACCCTACATGATGCTCCATACAGAATAATGGCCCCACATAGTGCTACATACAGTATAATCATCCTACATAGTGCTCCATACAGTTTAATGGCCCCATATGATGCTCCATACAGTATTATGGTCCCACATGACAATATAATGGCCCCACATAGTGCTCCATACAGTCTAATGGCCCCATATGATGCCACATACAGTATAATGGCCTCACACGATGTTCCATATAGTATAATAGCCTCACGTGATACTCCATACAATATAATGGTCCCATATAGTGCTCTATACAGTATAATGATCCCACATACTGTTGCATACAGTATAATGACCCCACATGATGCTCCAGATAGTATAATGGCCTCACATAGTGCTTCATACAGTACTATGTCCCCACATAGTTCTCCATACAGCATAATGGCCTTATATAGTGCTCCATTCAGTATAATGGCCCACATATTGCTCCATACAGCATAATGGCCCTACATGATGCTTCCTACAGTATAATGGCCCTACATGGTGCTCCGTATAATATAATGGCCTCACATAGTCCTCCATGAAGTATAATGGCCTCACATGATGATCCATACAGTACAACGGTCCTACATGATGCTCCATACAGAATAATTGCCTCACATAGTGCTCCAAAGAGTATAATGGCTCTGCATAGTGTTCCATACAGTTTAATGGCCCCATATGATGCTCAAAACAGTATTATGGCCCCACATGATATATGATGCTCCATACAATATAATAGCCCCACATAGTGCTCCATACAGTCTAATGGCCCCATATGATGCTACATACAGTATAATGGCCTCACACGATGCTCCATATAGCATAATGGCCTCACGTGATACTCCATACAATACACTGTGTGCAGAATTATTAGGCAAGTTGTATTTTAGAGGATTATTTTTATTATTGATTAACAACTATGTTCTCAATCAGTCCAAAAGACTCTTAAATATCAAAGCTTAATATTTTTGGAAGTTGGAGTGGTTTTTTTTAGATTTGGCTATCTTAGGAGGATATCTGTTTGTGCAGGTAACTATTACTGTGCAGAATTATTAGGCAACTTAATAAAAAACAAATATATTCCCATCTCACTTGTTTATTTTCACCAGGTAAACCAATATCACTGCACAAAATTTAGAAATAAACATTTCTGACATGCAAAAACATAACCCCCCAAAATTAGTGACCAATATAGCCCCCTTTCTTTATGATGACACTCAACAGCGTACCATCCATAGATTCTGTCAGTTGCTTGATCTGTTTATGATCAACATTGCATGCAGCAGTCACCACAGCCTCCCAGACACTGTTCCGAGAGGTGGACTGTTTTGCCTCCCTGTAGATCTCACATTTTATGAGGGACCACAGGTTCTCTATGGGGTTCAGATCAGGTGAACAAGGGGGCCATGTAATTATTTTTTCTTCTTTGAGACCTTTACTGGCCAGCCACGCTGTGGAGTAGTTGGAGGCATGTGATGGAGCATTGTCCTGCATGAAAATCATGTTTTTCTTGAACAATACCGACTTCTTTCTGTACCACTGCTTGAAGAAGTTGGCTTACAGAAACTGGTAGTAGGTCTGGGAGTTGAGCTTCACTCCATCCTCAACCCGAAAAGGTCCCACAAGTTCATCTTTGATGATACCAGCCCATACCAGAACCCCACCTCCACCTTGCTGGCGTCTGAGTCGGAGTGGAGCTCTCTGCCCTTTACTGATCCAGCCTCTGGCCCATCCATCTGGCCCATCAAGAGTCACTCTCATTTCATCAGTCCATAAAACCTTTGAAAAATCAGTCTTGAGATATTTCTTGGCCCAGTCTTGACGTTTTATCTTATGTTTCTTGTTCAAAGGTGGTCGTTTTTCAGCCTTCCTTACCTTGGCCATGTCTCTGAGCATCACACACTGTGTGCTTTTTGTTACTCCAGTAACATTGCAGCTCTGAAATATGGCAAAACTGGTGGCAAATGGCATCTTGGCAGCTTCATGCTTGATTTTCCTCATTTCATGGGCAGTTATTTTGCGCCTTTTTTTTGCCCAACATGCTTCTTGTAACCCTGTTGACTATTTGCCATGAAACGCTTGATTGTTCGGTGATCACCCTTCAAAAGTTTGGCAATTTCAAGACTGCTGCATCTCTCTGTAATCTCACAATTTTGGGGTTGATAGAGCCTGTCAAATCTCTCTTCTGACCCATTTTGCCAAAGGAAAGGAAGTTGCCTAATAATTAAGCACACCTTATATAGAGTTTTGATGTCATTAGACAACATCCCTCCCTCCTCATTAGAGATGCACATCACCTGATTTACTTAATTGGTAGTTGGCTCCAGTGGCGTAACTACAAAGTTAGGGGCCCCGGTGCGAACTTCCAAATGGGGCCCCCCCCCCTGCAGCCCTGCCATACAACTCAATGTAACCCCCATAGAATAATGGCCACACATGATGCTCAATACTGTATAACGGCCACCACACATGATGCTCCAAACTGTATAATGGCCACACATGATGCTGCATACTGTATAACGGCTACACATGATGCTCAATACTGTATAATGACCCCCCTCCTGTATGCATGGCTCATCTCCCTCCTATCCCATATACATAGCTCATATTACCCCTCCTGTATGCATGGCTCATATTCCCCCCTGCATGGCTCATATTCCCCCCTGCATGGCTCATATTCCCCCCTGCATGGCTCATATTCCCCCCTGCATGGCTCATATCCCCCCCTGCATGGCTCATATTCCCCCCTGCATGGCTCATATTCCCCCTGCATGGCTCATATTCCCC
The DNA here is from genome assembly GCF_032444005.1 of Ranitomeya imitator. Lineage (NCBI taxonomy): Eukaryota > Metazoa > Chordata > Amphibia > Anura > Dendrobatidae > Ranitomeya > Ranitomeya imitator. The sequence goes on from NC_091286.1 coordinate 200,247,283, forward strand.
CCTGCATGGCTCATATTCCCCCCTGCATGGCTCATATTCCCCCCTGCATGGCTCATATTCCCCCCTGCATGGCTCATATCCCCCCCTGCATGGCTCATATTCCCCCCTGTATGCAGGCTTAGCTCTCCGCTCCTGCTCGGCGCGCCGGCTTATGTCCTCCTTCATCCCCCCCCCGTCCCCCCGTCCCTCATACTCACCTGTCTTCCCACTGCACGGCCGTGCCGACATCCCTCGCGCTCTGTCCCGACTCCAGACGGCGGTGCCGGCGCAGCACCTTCTTCCTGCTTGAGCGGTCATGTGACACCGTTCATTAAGATCATGAATATGCGCATATTCATGATCTTAATGAGCGGTGTCACGTGACCGCTCAAGCAGGAACGAGCTGCAGTGCAGACGCCGAGACCATCGCTGGAGCAGGGTCAGTATTCAAGGCGGCGGCGGAGAAGGGGGGGAGGCCCTGGAGCGGGGGGAGGCACTGCCAGTCCGAGCCTGCGTGCCGGGCCCGGGCCCCTGACCTGCCGGGCCCGGTCGCACTGGCGACCGCTGCGACCGCGGTAGTTACGCCACTGGTTGGCTCTCAAGCCTGAACAGCTTGCAGTAGGACGACATATATAAAAAGTATCATGTGATCAAAATACAACTTGCCTAATAATTCTGCACACAGTGTATAATGGCCCTACATAGTGCTCCATGCAGTTTAAAGGCCCCACATTATGCTACATACAGTATAATGGCCACACATAGTGCTCTATTTTATTATTATTATTATTTATTTATATAGCACCACTGATTCCATTGTGTTGTACATGAGAAGGGGTTACATACAAATTACAGTTATCGCTTACAGTAAGCAAACTAACAATTACAGACTGATACAGAGGGGCGAGGACCCTGCCCTTGCAGGCTTACATTCTAGAGGATGGTGGGGATGGAGACAATAGGTTGAGGGTTGCTCTATACAGTATAATGATGCCACATGATGCTCCATACAGGATAATAGCCCAACATGATGTTATACACAGTTTAATGACCCCACGTAGTGCTTTAAACAGTATAATGGCCCCACATGATGCTCCATACAGGATAATGGCCCCACATTAAAAAAAGAATAACTACTCATCTCTGCCCGCTTCCCAGCTACTGCAGTCTCTTCATATATCACAGTCATACCTGTGGGTAAGCACACCACCTCCTCAGCATTAGCGCCTCCACTCTCACCCTCTTCAGCACGCACATGGCCTAATGCAATGGCACGCAGGCTGAGGAGACGGCACTCATGCAGAGGAGAGTGGCAGTGGTGCTACTGCTGAGATGGCGCGCATTGCCCACCAGGAGGGCTCTGCGTTCCATCTCTGGTACGTGTGCCATAGGTTCGCCACCTCTGTCCAAGTGGTTTGCAGCAATACTACATATCTAGAAAATTGAAAGTTGCTGTAATTGTACAGAGCCAGGATTTTACTGTAACTGCCAGCCAAGCAGCAAATCCCATGCCCGCCTCTTCTGAAATCACACACAAATTATATTAAAACTGAAAAATATATCCACAACATATTGTTTGCACTGTGCAAAAAATAAATAGCATTGCAACATATGAACAAATTCAGACATGCCAGGTCAAAGAAGTCAGTCAATTCACACTCCAAAGTGCCAAAAATGGAACATAATATATAAGATAGCAATAACTTGTATTAAAGCCTAGTTAGATGATGTGCCGACTTAAATGGTTATAAGAGGCTTTCTCATGCTTTTATTAGACAAGTAATGGAGCTTTACTCATTTAATTCATAAAGGCGTGGAAAACATTATGGTGCTCTTTAGTAATAATAATTTCCTAACCACCTTCTTTTTGATACAGAATGATGCCTCTAGCGCTCAGCATTCATAATACCTTAGCATCCTTTGTGACCCTGGCTAAATGTCTACCATAAAACCTTATTTGCAGACGTATCAGTATAAACGGATACTTCATGATCACTTGTGTAGGATACAACAAGCAGTGCATTTTACTGGAACATTTAGTCATTTAGAAAGTGTTACATGAAAAAAAAAAATCTGTGTCACAAAGGTGTGTTTGGTTCCTCCCTTCTAATGATCATCTGTTTCCTTCAGAGTTAAATGGAGGACAAACTATTATGCATGCTCTAATTACTAGGTTAGGTTTACAGGAAATAGTGAAAACAATTCACTAGATAAATTACTGACCGCACACCAGTAGTAAAATACTTTTCATAGTGAAAGTTTCTTAATATTTATCAAGGGAAAACTATATATGATAGTAGTTGCTTCTAACATGCAAATGTATGTACTAAACAACATGCTTTCCATAGAATAGGAAACCTGGAATACATGACAATGTTTCTGGAGTTACACAGTGATACACAGTGATATTGTTATGCTGTTAAAGGGAATATGTCATTAGAAAACCTATTTAGCTATTGTTTAACTCAGGCTTTTGTGTTACATGTATGCGTCACACTATGATGTTCTTTGGTAATTAAAGGTACCGTCACACTAGACGATATCGCTAGCGATCCGTGACGTTGCAGCGTCCTCGCTAGCGATATCGTCCAGTGTGACAGGCAGCAGCGATCAGGCCCCTGCTGTGCTGTCGCTGGTCGGGGAAGAAAGTCCAGAACTTTATTTCGTCGCTGGACTCCCCGCAGACATCGCTGAATCGGTGTGTGTGACACCGATTCAGCGATGTCTTCACTGGTAACCAGGGTAAACATCGGGTAACTAAGCGCAGGGCCGCGCTTAGTTACCCGATGTTTACCCTGGTTACCGGGGACCTCGGGATCGTTGGTCGCTGGAGAGCGGTCTGTGTGACAGCTCTCCAGCGACCAAACAGCGACGCTGCAGCGATCCGGATCGTTGTCGGTATCGCTGCAGCGTCGCTAAGTGTGACGGTACCTTAAGAGTCACCTCAAACTATCCCTGGAACTGGGACCCTAACTATCCCTGTTCCACTGTATTCTTGAAGGTAGAGAGGCCTGAATCTCCATCCTTACTATGCTACTGTTACACCCTGATCTGTCCCTTCCCCCACCCCATAAGGCATGTAATGTAAACAAGGCTCAAAGACAAAACAGGGATAACAGAAAACCTCTATCATATGTAATAGTATGCAGGTGCTGAGTATGTCACCACGGAACAGACAGACCAACAGTTGAGGGGTTTATTAACAGGAATCAGGTTCTCCTCGCAGGGAGGAAGCAGTGGGAAATAACTAGCAATAAAACAGTGCAAAAATATGGCAGTCAAACGATGTAACCGGAGAAAGTAAGATTTCTTGAGAAAAGAACACTTATCAGTCTGATGAGGACTTGCTTGAAGGGTCGTCTTCTCCAACGTAGGCGCAGAGAAAAAGCGGCACTTGTCGTCCCTCTGTTGTCCGTGGGCTGACTAGTCTCTAGGAGCCTGCTTCCTGGGGTTTCGGGAGTTATGCACAGGCTCTGAGCCTTTAGCTTTTACAGCACAGCCAGGAATCAGGGGCTCTGCACTGTTAAGTCTCTGTACCAGGAATCACAGTCTCTGTATTGATACTGCGGAGACCAGGGGATAGAAGTCTCTTCTCTGTCTCCTGGAAACTATGGGGTTAAGCCTTTGCAGCCTGTTCTCCCTGTGCAGCTGGAAGCAAGAAGTCACACAGCCACTCTGCTGTGAGTCTCTGGATATCAGGCCGACAGTCTCTCTCTCTCTGCAGCACGAACACACACACACTGAGCAGTTCCTTAGTCACACTCAGGGGTCCTGGCTTGTCAGTTTGGTAAATGGGGCTGCGCGCTCAGGTCACTGTAGGGGGATACGTCGTCTCAGATTATGGAGGCTTACAAGTCCCCACTCTCACTCCAGCCTTAGTGCCCTCACGGGGAGCACTCTGTCATGGGGAGCATGGCGCTGCAGCCTGCTTTCTCTCTGTGCAGCTGTCCCCTCTGTCTGGCGCGCTCTGCTCTCCCGCACTTTTCTGACCACACCCCCGTCTCTTCCTCCCTGCCCCAGCCGCCACATGGTCCCTTCTGTCCAGGGCAGAAAGTCTTCCCCCGACAACCCAGCTGTCTGACTAAGTGGTTCCGGGTAAGGAGCAGGGAAAGCAACCTCCTTACACATACAAAAGCACTAACCAACAAAAGGGAAGATAGGGACAGGGATGAATAAACTAAATGAGAACAGGGACAAGGAGATAAACACACACGTACTACAGCAAACCACAGAACACTTCTACAACAACTCTATTCCAACCACTTAGCTTTAGCACACAGCACAGGAATAGAAATCTTTCACCGTTTTACAAGAAGGTCTGACCAGTTTATGTACGAAGAGGTAATGACCAGATCAGAAGCAAATGAAATGGAGCTGCATGTTTATGACCAGCATAGAAAGGCTCATTAACCTCTTCAGCGCCAGAAGAAACGAAATCCATTTAATATGGACACAAATCACACATCTCTAAATAAGACCTGCGATTCATTACCTGACGTTACCTCCCAACTTCAGGTCTTCCAGGGGGACATGACACGCTCGAGACACTACGTTTCATTTTTTCATATTTTGATTTTTATTAAAAAAATGAAATTAGGAATGTTGCAATTTTAACAATTACAAATGGTGCTTTCACATTGCATCTAGGGTCACGTTAGCTGGTCCCATTGAAGCATTCATCCAAACCCCCATAAAAGTGGGAACTGGATGTATGCATCGGCAGGGGCATAAACTGTAATGGTGATGGCAGAGATAATGTGTCCTATGACGTGCATCATTTTCGAAAGTGTTCGTCTACAACGTCTGAGTGTCTGCCCTCTAGTAGGTGTGTACTCCCGAAAATGATGCACATCACCATTACAGTCTATGTTTCCGTAGGCACATGGTTTTGGAACCCGTTTTGCTGGGGGTTTGGAGGTATGCCCCGATGGGTCCAGCAAATATCATCCTAGACGTAATTTGAAAGCATCCTTAGACTTATGCTACCTGTCCTTTTGGGAAGAGTTCTCGGCAGGCTTCTTATCATCAGAGTCAGGGTTACAGTGACTGGTAGATTATGTGTTATTAACTGTGTATTATCAATCACTATAGGTAATGTCACGGAAGCTCCCTCTCCCTTCACAATGACTTTTGTACAGGTTAATTAGATGCTTCAATGGAAAAGATAGGGCGAGAATATGTTCATTGTGGATTTTCGAAAATAACAGTATCTTAGATTCTAGAAATCTACAGTGGCCAGTGTCAAACTTGCAAGACTTCCAATTTGTTTATGTTGAATAAAGATTGTGACATGGAAATTCAAGATATATTTATTTATTTATATTTTGCGCAAAAACCTGATTCAAGCAATAGGTCATTTTCTGATGACACATTTCCTTTAAAGTTGTAATTAAGTCTGTATGTAAAATTACATGTCATTTTTATTCACATGTTTTACAGGCATTTTGTCTATGTTGTAGTAAAAACCTACTGAAGTCTATAGAGTTTAGTGTCCCTACACTTTTCCTGCAAATGTATAAAAATCTAGAATTTTTCAGTATACTAAATAACGTATAAGTTGGATTTTCTTGCTATATGTATTTATTTTCTCTTCTGTTACAGAGCAGTCTCAATAATATACAAGGACTTGGTGTTGCATCACTAAGTGTAATGTATGTGTCCCTCAGTCTTTCTTCCCTACTGCTACCTCCTCTACTTATAAAGAAAATTGGATGCAAATGGACGATTGTAGCATCAATGTTTTGCTTCATTTCCTACAGTCTTTGCAACTTCTACCCAAGCTGGTAATTTTTCTTTGTAAAACTTCTTTATTTGCTTTTTTTAGTAGTAGGCTAAAAACAATACAAAGGGAGGAAGATTGACAGACTAGGTGACACTACCCAGCTATAAGTTACCGTATTCTAAATTTGGGGAGGAAAAAAGGATAGCCAGAAGGTACAAATGGGAAAAAGGAGAGGAGCCACTCAATTACAAAAACATAAAGTGTATTTTATATTAGTCAAATCAAGGAATCACGAAAATGTGAAAGAATCTGAGTGTATTTAAAAATTGAATATTTAGGCCAAACTGTTTTGGTCTACTAGCGTTTATCCTTTACACAAAATAGAAGTACATTTTAATGGTGCTCTGGTATAACTGCAAAGTCCTCCCAAAGTGCAGATGTAGCTCTAGTTGTCGAAAAGAAGCGCAACACCAAGTTTGCTGGCAACAGACAACTTTGTCAACTTGAAATACAAGATTTGTAGTAAGTTCTCTCTGGCACAGAATCAAACAATTTTAATCACAGGTAGCAGGTCAACACCTTCTTATTATACAGGACAATAGATAACATCAAGCTATTTAGCCTTCTTTGCATCTGATACACATGCCCTTGACTGGAATCAGCCTTTACAATTCACTTTAGTTAGTCAAACCCATCTCTATACCAGGACTGCTTAAACTGTGACCTACTTACTCAAACAGTCCCTGGCTCACCACTCCACCCCCACTGACCACTCGGGGTGTTTAGCCATACTTGCTGCCCTTTGAACTTACACTACCTGAGGGACAAGAAGACACCATGTGCTATGTTGGCCTACACATGGCAGCTAATTACACAGTGAAACACCTGGCCTGAGTATTACGACATATGGTGATGGCATAAACATGTATCCACATAGGTCCAGTATAGGTCCTTCTTATTTCCTAGTAGACGATCTTACTAGTTGATTCATCATATAGTGATAATTTTGTAATGAACATTTCAGAAGGGTGATAAGAAAGATGATAATATGACGCTAAACAACTAATTTGAAAGTGTATATGTTCTCTTTTAGGCCTACACTTATTATTTCCTCAATACTTGTTGGCCTAGGAGGTGGACCCCTGTGGGCAAGCAAGAGTACTTATATAACAATAACTGGAACCAAATATGCAGAAACGTGTGGAAAATTATCCAAAGATGTTGTAAACCAGTATTTTGGGATATTTTTTTTAATCTGCCAAACTTGCCGTGTTTGGGGAAATCTTATTTCTTCTTTGATATTTCATCTAACACCAAATGCAGGTAAAATGTACATGTTATAACAGCAGTAATATATTATAATTATATTGACTCACATGGTGGTGAAATTAACATATTTCCTCAGTCTTCTTTGTCAAATTCCTATTGATATGTACAACTTTCTTATTGTTAACTTAAAATAGTTGATAAAGGCTTTAAAGTACTTTTCATATTACCAGTACACAGAACCTGCATTATCGATGTTCATTACATTTCATGCTCCGAGCCTCTTGCTCCATTTCATATGGACATCCGCAATTTATCTTTGCATGTTTTTTATCCACCTGTGGAAATCACCGCATTTTGCGGACTACAAGATGCACAAGACCGTAAGACACACCTCCAATTTTGGGGAGGAAGATAGGATTTTTTTTTAATAAAGTGGTGGTGCATCTTATAGTACACTTTTATGGTACCTTACCGTGGGTGGAGCCTGCGGTGGAGCGGGGTCCCAGTAGGTAGGTGCACTGGGATGATACATGATGTGTTACAAGCTGGAAGGCATGATAAGCATTCCAGACTGAGATGCATGAGGTAGGAGGAAGCAGTAGTTCAAGGTATTTCCGCAGAGTTTATGTGCTTCAAGCTGGAGTGGACGAACATGTGACAATATTAAGAGGACTCTTGACTGACAGCATGCAGGGCAGTCATATTTGTATGTTTCCATAGTGTTTATGGGCTTCAGGCTGGAGCATACATACAAAGCTGCCACCAGGAATTTCAGGGCCCCATACTGGCAGACTTTTCGGGCCCCCATGAGACTCCACCCAAGCTCCACCCCAGCTCCGCCTCCATTCCAGCTCCCTCTCCACCCCTCGAACCTTCCACAGTCCCACCGCCCTCTCTTTGAAAATCTCCACTTCTGTACCACGTCCTCACCAGTTCCTTGACGAAGGGGCAAAGCATGCATTTGTGCTGGAGACTAGCCTATCTAGGTGGGAAATATGGGCAAGAGCCTTGAATGACCACTTTCTCCTTTGTTTTTATGCATCTTTGAGCTTGTTTAAAATTTATCTGGGAAATTAGCTTGGAACAGTGTGGGTTTTTTCTCCACTGAGATACTCCAAACTGCATTAGGGCAGTCTCACACGACCAGATAATTCCGGTACCGGAAAAATCGGTACCGGAATTATCCGTGTCTGTGTGCCGGTGCATTTCTGTGGCACATCAGTGTGGCCCACAAGCGGCCACCCGTGTGCCCACTGGGTACCACACGCACCGTGCAGGAGACAGCACTAAAGTTTAGCGCTGTCCCCTGCATCTGGTGCTGAAGCCGCGATTTATATCTTCCCTGCAGCAGCGTTTGCTGTAGAGAAGATATGAATAATCGTGTTTAAAATAAAGATCCATGACCCCCCCTCCCACCCCCTGTGCGCTCCCACGCTGTTATTAAAATACTCACCCGACTCCCTCGCTGGCTGGCGCTGCTTCCTGTATGGCCGCATCTTCTACTGTATGAGCGGTGACGTGGGGCCGCTCATTTACAGTAATGAATATGCAGCTCCACCCCTAAGGCACTAGCACTTTACTATGATTATCTTTCTTAAATATATATATTTTTTCTTGGCTTATATCCCTTACCCACTACTCTGAATTTTTGGATAAGCTAGTCTTGTATCACCTGAGCTTTTCTATTGACTTTGTCTACTTATATTTACATAATTTTTTGTATATCTGTCTTTTGAATAAAACGACGATATTGTGAATAGATTTTTTGACTGTTTTTCGGTATTTGAGTATTTATACACAATGCTGATAGCTCTCATTCTAATCCTACTTGTCATAATATCAGACAAGTGCAGCAAACTGATTTGTACAGACCAAGAAGTGGCCCCAATTATTAAATGTATGAATACCAGTGCGATAACTCCATGGTTTTATGTATTTTTTTTATATAGATACTGACATTTAAAGTTAAAAACAGCAACAGCAAAATCACTGCCAGAATTGCCATTTTTTCCCTTTTTGTCACTTTTTGTCCCACCCAAATCAAGCCTTACATCGCTCCATAGAAAGACAAGTAAAGTTATGGATCTTGAGAGGCAGCAATGAAGAAAAGACAATTACTGATTTTTGAAGGGGGCACAAGTAGTATAATGTAAAAAAAAATGATTTGTTATTACTACAATCATACAGACCCAGAGAATAAGCTGATGATGCAAAATTTGCGATGTGAAAAATCAGTGGCAGTATTGCTGTTTTTCCCAACGTCAGAAAGAGTTAATAGATTAATCTGTAATTTATGTGTACCCCAAAATGGTGGCATTAAAAACTACAACTTGTCCTGCATTAAACAAGACCAATACAGCTACATCAATGGCAACAAAGTTATAGCTATTGAAATATGACGATGGAGAAATTACAAAAATAAAATGCACGATTGCATCCTGAAATGAACGGAGCGGCTGGTCAGACATGCATGTGGCTGCTTTATTAATTTCAATGGGAGTTCCAGCTCTTTCCGGAAATCTCAGTCAAATGAATTGAGCAGCTGCAGGTATGTCTGACCAGCTGTTCCATTCATTTCAAGAGGCAGTTAGAGGATTTACTTCTGCAAATCCCCACTGATCACGAAAAAAGGGGGCCCCCGTAAATTTCATTGCCCCCTAAAATGAGCTGAATGAGCATGCCTGCAGCCACTTGATTGTAAGGGTAAGCTCACACAGAAGATTTTCAAGTACAATTTTCGTGGGGACAGGTGCTTTTTCGGCCTTCCACAATCCTCATCACTGTCTCCCATAGAGCTAAATGGGAGGCATGACGTAAACTGCGCCATGGATAGTCAGCAGAATGTCAGAATGGCTGTCAATGCAAAACTTCTAATTGAAGAACCGCCAGGTGAACTGGCCCTAATAATTATCCCATATGTTGTGCATAGGGGATAAGTGTTAGGTTAACACATTATCCCTTTTACGGTGATATAGGTGACTGTACCTAATTGCAGGCAGACAGACAGTAGTCATTAGGGTTGAACTTAGTATTTAGTAGTTTGCAGGCAGGCAGCACACACAGACGGCTTTTAACTTCACACTGCACGAGCAGGAAGGGGGGCACAAGAAGAGTAGCGGGCAGGTGGGCCAGCGAGTGGATGAATCAGAGGATGCATGGGGAAATGGGAGATCGGGCGGTCCCGTGGACGTGCGATCGGGCGAGCACATACTTCTGATCACTTTTGTGCCTTCAACTCCTCCATATAATGTGCCTCAAGGGCCTAGGGTGCGCTGGTAGCTTAGGACAGAGGACGTGCTGGCAGGATGTGACATCACTGATGTCAGACACAGCTGGCCCCCACTGCTGCAGCCATGCAATGTAAGTAGCTGCAGCTATGAGAGTCTGGGGTCCCGTAGCTTAATAAAGCAAAGTAAATTAATTAGCCCAGGCTCCAGAGTGCCACGCAGTCTGCTAGGCCATTTATACAGTGGCTTGGCTGTGCTGCCTCAGCACAGGCTACTCCGCATGTCTCACCTAGTCCATGTTCCCCCCCTTTGCCTCTGCTCACCGGGCCCCATACACCAGTAATGGCAGTAATGGCCTGATAGTGGCGCTGCACACATACAGTCATGGCCAAAAGTATTAACATCCCTGCAATTCTGTCAGATAATACTCAGTTTCTTTCTGAAAATGATTGCAATCACAAATTCTTTGGTATTATTATCTTCATTTAATTTGTCTTAAATGAAAAAAAAAACACAAAAAGAATTGTCCTAAAGCCAAATTGGATATAATTCCACACCAAACATAAAAAAGGGGGTGGACAAAAGTATTGGCACCGATCGAAAAATCATGTGATGCTTCTCTAATTTGTGTAATTAACAGCACCTGTAACTTACCTGTGGCACCTAACAGGTGTTGGCAATAACTAAATCACACTTGCAGCCAGTTGACATGGATTAAAGTTGACTCAACCTCTGTCCTATGTCCTTGTGTGTACCACATTGAGCATGGAGAAAAGAAAGAAGACCAAAGAACTGTCTGAGGACTTGAGAAACCAAATTGTAAGGAAGCATGAGCAATCTCAAGGCTACAAGTCCATCTCCAAAGATCTGAATGTTCCTGTGTCTACCGTGTGCAGTGTCATCAAGAAGTTTAAAGCCCATGGCACTGTGGCTAACCTCCCTAGATGTGGATGGAAAAGAAGAATTGACAAGGGATTTCAACGCAAGATTGTGCGGATGTTGGATAAAGAACCTAGACTAACATCCAAACAAGTTCAATCTGCCCTGCAGTCCGAGGGTACAACAGTGTCAACCCGTACTATCAGTCGGCGTCTGAATTAAAAGGGACTGTATGGTAGGAGACCTAGAAAGACCCCACTTTTTACCCTGAGACTTAAAAAAGCCTTGCTGGAGTTTGCCAAAACTAACCTGAAAATGCCTAAAACGTTTTGGAAGAATGTTCTCTGGTCAGATGAGACAAAAGTAGAGCTTTTTGGGCAAAGGCATCAACATAGAGTTTACAGGAGAAAAAAAAGAGGCATTCAAAGAAAAGAACACGGTCTCTACAGTCAAACATGGTGGAGGTTCCCTGATGTTTTGGGGTTGCTTTGCTGCCTCTGGCACTGGACTGCTTGACCGTGTGCATGGCATTATGAAGTCTGAAGACTACCAACAAATTTTGCAGCATAATGTAGGGCCCAGTGTGAGAAAGCTGCGTCTCCCTCAGAGGTCATGGGTCTTCCAGCAGGACAATGACCCAAAACACACTTCAAAAAGCACTAGAAAGTGGTTTGAGGGAAAGCACTGGAGACTTCTAAGGTGGCCAGCAATGAGTCCAGACCTGAATCCCATAGAACACCTGTGGAGAGATCTAAAAATGGCAGTTTGGAGAATGCACCCTTCAAATAAATATCAGGGACCTGGAGCAGTTTGCCAAAGAAGAATGGTCTAAAATTCCAGCAGAGCATTGTAAGAAACTCATTGATGGTTACCGGAAGCGGTTGGTCGCAATGATTTTGGCTAAAGGTTGTGCAACCAAGTATTAGGCTGAGGGTGCCAATACTTTTGTCTGGCCCATTTTTGGAGTTTTGTGTGAAATGATCAATGTTTTGCTTTTTGCTTCATTCTCTTTTGTGTTTTTTCATTTAAGACAAACTAAATGAAGATAATAGTACCAAAGAATTTGTGATTGCAATCATTTTCAGGAAGAAACTGAGTATTATCTGACAGAATTGCAAGGGTGTCAATACTTTTGGCCATGACTGTATGACAATATTAATATGAAGAGGACACATGATAATGTGCAGGGCTGGCGTATTTGTTTGTTCCATGCTGGAGCGCACATGTGATAATGCTAAGAGAATACATGACTGATAACATGCAAAATGGGTGTGTTTGTGTTCTTCAAGCTGGAACGCACATGATAGTAAAAGCATGCAGTGGAGGGCACTTACCGTATGTGTTCCATAGGGGAGTACATAGGTAATAATCTTAAAAAGGGGTGTGAGGTAATAACTTAGGTAATAAAGTGGCATTAGTACAATCCATATTGATGTATACACATAATAATGTTAAAGGAAACGTATGAAATGCATCAAAAACACACAATAAAAGTGCGTTAATCATAAATTAACCTCCAAATAGAGCAAATTAACTGCCAGCAGCGAAGACAATATTGTGAAATATAGTGAAAAAGACAAAGTGAGAGAGGGTGGGAATGAAATATAAATATATCATGATGCATATAAAAAAGAGTGATACATAAATATTGTGAGATAAAAATTATTTTAATGTGAGAATAAGTGCACCAGACAACATAAACCGAATAAACCCTGATACAAAGATTTGGCGATGTGAATGACAACAATGGAACTATAGCCCACCCCAATGGATCTCATAAGCATTTATATATCTCCCGTTAAATGGTACTCTAAAAGCGAAGACACAGAAGGGGAAAAAGAAAACCATCTAATGGCATATATATATATAAGAATTTCACCTTTAAGATTTATTACTATTATGATCATAGTTTTGTCATATTAGTTCACCTTACTTTAATTAGATGAATTTTATTTTGATATTTTCTTTTTACTTTTGGCTTAGCTATTGCAGAGATAGGCTTCATATAGTATATTCATGGTATATTTGAGAGTGAAAACAATTTGCATATATATAGTAGCTATTGAGTCCATTCTACGCCCTGGTGGCGAGCATTTTTATTGGTACATTTCTGCGAATTTGCATATACAGTGTCTTCAATAAAATGGCGCAGGAGATCACGGTAAGTGCATGTGCTGACTCCAGCCTCATTTTATTAAAGTAATGTACTACAACGTCAACATAGCAGTGGGCACGCGCCGGCCATAGAGATGATGGCGATGGGTGGTGCTATGTTGACATTGTAGTACATTACTTCTATAAAATGGCACCAGAGTTAGCGTGTGTGCATACCGTGATCTTCGGCATCATTTTTTTGAAAACACTGTATATGCTCAATGTCTTAAAAAAATGAAAAAATGGCATCGGATATGGCGGTAGGTGTACGCACTGATTCCGGTGCTATATCAAGGCACTGTCAAGAAAATAGGGCAGTACTGATTCGGTCATAGTGCCTGACTGACACTGGCTCTACATTGAGGTCTGTCAGTCAGAGCTAGGGGTTGCGGTTACAGCGGCCACTCTGTATTCTCAGAGGAATTACTGAACTTGCAGTGCCCCTGCCCCATTACTGAAATCGAATGCTGCCGGGGAGAATAAAGTTCATTTACTCCCCACTGCATTCAGCTGTGTGCAGGCGCTGGGCAGCATAATAACACTGTTAACCTGCAGATTAACCACATATATGCAGGTTAACAGTGTTATTTCTAGTGACAGGTTCCCTTTAATGTAGCACAAAAATGTACCAATAAAAATACTCACCCCATGGGCGTTGAACGGGTTCAATAGCTAGTCCTGGTATATGCTCCCCCATTCTTGTATATGCTACCCCACCTTAGTCCTTCATCCTATTATATGCTCCACTATCCTGGTCCCCCATCCTATTATATGCTCCCCCATCCTGGTTTACCGTCCTAGTATATGCTACCCCATCCTGGTCCCCCATCCTATTAAATGCTCCCCATCCTGCCTATGCTGCTGTTGTTCCATACATGCATACAAATAAACCCACTCCTACTCACCTTACCCGCTCCCCTGCAGCGCATTGTCTGCATTACATATTTAAATAAAATGTGCGCATACCACGCTATCCAGTGCCATTTTACTATGTGCAGGCACTGACTCTTGTGCCACGCTCCTCCTCCTGCCTCGCGGTATGTCCTCATGGCGCCAGAGACAGCGGTATACGGTTAGCGCTTAAATCTCTGGTGCCACACTCCTCCTCCAGCCTCGTCCTCCTCCTGGTCTACTAACACTAGATGTGTCCTTCCTTCTGACTCCGGTCACACCACGAAGGGGCAGGCATTGCCTATACCTGCTTCGGACTAAAGGATACATCCAGCTTTATATGTATATATATATATATATATATATATATATATATACACCACTCAAAAAAATACAGGACACACTGAAATAGCACAATATAACTCCAAGTCAATCACACTTCTGTGAAATCATTCTGTCCAGTTATGAAGCAGCACTGATTGTGAATCAATTTATCCTGCTGTTGAGCAAATGGAACAGACAACAGGTAGAAATTAAAGGAAATTATCACGACTAACCCTATAATGGAGTGGTTCTGCAGGGGGTGACTTCAATTTGCATTTTGCCATTGCTGTCACCCCTAGCGGTACAACCCACAGAAGCTGCTCAGGTAGTGCAGCTCATCCAGGATGGCACATCCTTGCAAGCTGTTGCAAGAAGGGTAGCTGTGTCTGTCAGCACAGTGTCCACAGCATGGAGCAGATACCAGGAGACAAGCCAGTACACCAGGAGATGTGAAGGGGGCCGTAGGAGGGCAACAACCCAGTGTCACGCACAGTGTGGGAAAGAATAAGTGCAATGTGAAGAGATAAGGGAAGGAAGCCCAGACACAAGGGAAAGGGTGAATGGAGACCTATAGGCAGATATAATAACACCCTACCTCCCCTGCCATCCTTAAATTGGTTCTTCACCAATCGCCGAGCAGGAAACCTAAGCCCTGTATCTCCTTAGAGCTAAGCTCTGGAGTGGGAGGTGGTGGGATCTGCACTGGTCAGTCCCACTGTAAACTAAAGACAAAAAGGTAGACAGACAAGGAGAATGAACTTAGCTTGAGTAGACTCAGAGAGGTAACACCAAACATCCTCAAACAGCTCCAAAGAGAAAGTTAGCTGACTGCTATGGCTCCAAGCCTTCGCAAGGGAAAAATGTGAACATCACTGGCGACTCTCTGCAGTAGACTGGGGTTTATAAACAACCAGGTCCAGGTGTGTCAACTAGAGCTGGAGGGAGGTTGCTGCTGTGTCCGAGAGTGAGAAGGATTAAAGAGGTGTCTGTAATGCCAAACGCAGACACCTTCTGCAACCAGATTCAGAGCAACAGTCTATTGCATCTGACACACCCGTGACAGTATCCCCCATTCTACGAGTGGCCTCCGGACACTCAGGATCAGGTTTCTCAGGATAAGAAGTGTGGATTGAATGAACCAGTCTGTGGGAATTAACCTCTTATGCTGAAACCCACATCCTTTCCTCTGGACCATAACCAGTGCACCAAGTACTGTAGGGAACGACATTGGAGATGAGTACCTACAATCCTTGAAATCTGAAATACCAGATTACCATCAACCATTATTGGGGGAGGTGGTAGGGGTGAGAAATCAAGAGGTTCCACACATTTCTAGAGCATTGAATGTGAAAGACATTGTGGATCCTAAGGACCTGAGGTAGCTCAAGATGAATCTCTGCTGGGTTAATAACTGCGGTTAATATATATATATATATATATATATATATATATATATATAGGTCACAACTTCCAGGACGGAACCTTTAACTTGATATTCCTGATTCCTGGTATACAACCACGCAAAGCCATTCACATTCAGGTCTGGACCTGTCAAGCGCTTTCTGTCAGCAATATGTTTATTCCTGTCTCCCATGATATTCAAATTACTCAGAACCTCCCGCCACACTGAGGAGAGCGATGAAGCAAAATGTTCCTCTTCAGGAACTCCCATAGCCCCTCCCCCCTCTAAAAGTACCAAATTGTGGATGGTAACCGTATGCACCAAAAAACGGTGACCTGCCAGTAGATTCTTGACAATGATTATTTATAGCAAATTCTGCCAGCAGTAAGTAGGATGCCCAATCCTCTTAATTTTCAGAGACAAAACACCTGAGGTAAGCCTCCAAATTCTGATTAATGCGCTCGGTCTATTTGACTGGGGATGGAAGGCAGAGGAAAAGGACAGCTGCACCCCCAGATGAGAACAGAACGCCCACCAGAACTTGGAAACAAACTGAGTCCCCCAATCTGACACCACTTCGGAGGAAACCCCATGAAGCCTCATAATCTTATTTATAAACATCCAGGTCCAAGTGTGTAAACTAGAGCCGGAGGGAGGTTGCCGCTGGGTCCAAGAGTCAGAAGGATTAAGGAGGCGTCTGTAATGCCAAATGCAGAGACTTTCTGCAGCCAGATGCACAGTGACAGTCTGTTGCATCTGACACACCCACGACACCCAGCAGCAGGACCGCTACCTCATCCTTTGTGCAAAGAGGAACAGGAGGAGGAGTGCCAGAACCCTGCAAAATGACCTCCATCAAGGCACTAACATCCATGTGTCTGCTCAAACTGTCAGAAACAGACTCCATGTGGGTGGTATGAGGGCCCAACGTCCACAACTGGGTGTTGTGCTTATTGCCCAACACCGTGCAGGGCGATACATGTTTGCCAGAGAAAACTGAGATTGGCAGATTCGCAGATTCGACATTGGCGTTATGTTCTTCACAGAAGAGAGCAGGTTCACACTGAACACATGAGACAGACATGACAGTCTGGAGATGCCATGGATAACATTCTGCTGCCTACAACATCATCCAGGATGACTGGTTTGGCAGTGGGTCAGTAATGATGTGGAGAGACATTGATTTGGAGGGCCGCTGTCACGGGTTTACCACACCAGAGAGGAGCTAGATGTCACAGACGTGGTTTGTGGAACCATTGTGCCACGGACTGCGGAGAGCCTGGAGGGGCGTGACTAAGCTATCACCGAACTGTTCACTGGAGCCTCAGATGGTGAGGTTAGGCTTGGCTCCCGATGAACGCCAGGTGCCACTCCAGGACAGACCAATGAACACACAGCAGCTGGACCCAGTAGGACAGACTGGATGGTGCAGCAGGCAGAGTTGGTATCAGAGTGCAGCAGGCAGAGCTTGTATCAGAGTGCAGCAGGCAAAGTTCGTATCAGAGTGCAGCAGACAGGATCTGCATCAGACTGCAGCAGGCAGAGTTCATTTCAGAGTGTAGTAGGCAGGATCTGCATCAGAGTGCAGCAGGCAGGATCTGCACCAGAGTGCAGAAGGCAGTATTTGTACCAGAGTGCAGCAGGCAGGATCTGCACCAGAGTGCAGCAGGCAGGATCTGCACCAGAGTGCAGCAGGCAGGATCTGCACCAAAGTGAAGCAAGCAGGACTGGTGCACAATCTTACACAACATAAACTGCGGAACAGAAAGGTTGCTCAGGCACCTCCCCAGTGGGGAGGAAGCAATATATAATGTCCCACAGCCACTGACTGGGGAAGAAATAGCAAGTGCATGCGCTGGCCCTTTTGAAAGGGCAGGAGCGCGCGTGCTTGTCCTAAGGACATGGCTGGAAGCTTGGCTGGAAGCATGCAGAGCATGGGGGAGAGAAGTACTGACTGCAGCACGGGTGAGTGAAGTGACACGCCAGAGACCCTGCCTGTCAGAGCAGGGATCCGGAGTGGTGCCAACACCAGAAAACTGAAGCATCTGCTTTCTCCTACCCCTACACTGATTAGAAGCACTTCACCTTTTTATTAAACGGTGTAAATTTATTTTGGCAGTGAAGATGTTAATCTGCTCTGTTGAGAGCTCCTGGAGAGCTTAGGCTCTCAGCTGTGCACTGTTAGCCACTCCCATCTCCTATATAAACCAGGCAGCGCTGGAGTCCTGGGTTCTTATCCCACCTTGGACAACATCTTCAAGGAGTTTGTATGTTCTCCCAGTGTTTGCGTGGGTTTCCTCCGGGTACTACAGTTTCCTTCCACATTCCAAAGACATACTGATAGGGAATTTAGATTGTGATAATAATGTGTGCAAAACTGTAACGCGCTGTGGAATATGTTAGCGCTATATAAAAATAAAGATTATTATAATAAAGATCATAATTAAACCAGACCTTGGGTAGGACTCATTGTCAGAGATAGTTTATGCTGCATGGCTGGAGGTTGTTGTTGGTGGTTAATGGAGAAGGTGGTTGGTGGATTTATCTGTGACTGTTGCTAGGTTCTGAGTGGATGATAATTCCATTTCTTCTCCTACTTTGGTTTAACCCCATCCTTCACTCCCCAGTGCCTTCCTCTGTTATATATGTGTGTATATTTGTATGTTTGGTATTTTTCATTAACCCTCTTCGTATTACCTGCTTAGTCTGGTTGGTGTACTATGGTACACTACTACTCTCCTCTTTCCTGGGTGGGGTAAGGGTACAGACTGAGGGTGAATAAAGGAGCTAAGGCAAGGTATGTGGCCCCGGCATCTTCACCATCAGAAGTAATCCAGCTAATAGGGTGAGCTAAGGTGCCCCTAGCATTAGGGACTGGAAAGGAGCCCCTGGTCCAGGGACACCCAGCAACAGAGTCATGACAGTAGGTATCGGGAGATTAGTTAGAAGATATATGAAGGAGACGGATTATGGACAGCTTTGTAGGTCAAAGTTATTAGTTTGAACAGGATAAATTGCCGAATTGGTAGCCAATGAAATGATTTTCAGGGGGTGAAGAGGAAAAATAGCAAGGTGAGATGTGGATTAAATGGGCAGCAGAGTTAAGGATGCACTGGAGAGGTGCATTACTGTAAGGAGGGAGACTACAGAAGAGGATATTGAAAGCAAGAGATGATGGGAGCATGCAATAATTTTAGTAGATTCAGGGATGAGGAAAGGACAGAGTTTTGAGATAGTTTTGAGCTTGGATGTGAGGTTTGAAGGACAGGACAGAGTTCAGGGAGAGTGTGATGGCATTTATTGTAATAGATCGATTGGGTAAAGGAGTTAGATGAGATGGAGAAAAGATGATGAGTTACGATTTGTCCACATTGAGCTTTAGGAAGCATGATGAGAAGGAGGCGGATATGGCTGAAAGACATTCTGGGATTCTGGACAGCAGAGTAGTGATGTTTGGATCGGAAATGTAGATCTGCATATAAGTGGTACTGTAAGCAGTGGGACTTTATCAATTGTCCCAGGCCAATGTTATCAATGGAAGAGAGTAAGTGTCCCAAGACAGAACCTTTGGGGTACACTAACCGAGAGAGGGTGGATTAAGGAGGTCATATGGGAATGAGAAATGCAAAATGTGAGGTTAGTGAGGTATGAGGAGATCCAGGAGGGGCAAGTTCTTTAACACCAAGGGAAAAAAGTAATAGGAGAGACTGGTCGACTGTGTCGAAGGCAGAGAATAGGTCTAGCCGGATTGCAGGTTGTTGAATAATGAGTTACGGTAACTGAAAAGTGAGAGCAAAGTTCAGCATGTACATGCTGTGTGTGAGTTTGGAGATGAACGGGAGCAGCAATATGGGATAATATCCCTTGACTAGACCTCTATGTCCAGCTGTTTTCTTCTGAATGGGTGTGATTGTGGCATGTTTGTAAACAGAAGGGAAAGTACCAGAGGTTAATGATAGATTGAAGAGAGGTTAAGGCCAGGAAAAGCATGGTAGTGAGATTGGGGAGGAGGTGGGAAGGGTTCAAGTGCAGAATTGTTGACGTGGGTTTTGGAGAGAAGATGAGTAAGCTCTCCTTCAATGATGGTGGGGAGGATTATAAAATATAATGGGGGGCCTGCAGTGGTCTGTTATGGTTGTGGTGGTTTATCAGTAAAGACTTGCCTAATTTGGTAAATTGTTTTTTTTAATGTGCTGCGAAGTCTTCTGCAGAGATGAGAGAGGTTAGAGGGAGCAATGTTGGATGGAGGAGGGAGTTGAAAGTGTTGAATAACTGTAGCAGAGTTGAGAGCTGACTTGAATGTGAAAGTTGGTTGTTTGAATGTGGTAAGATCTTCCAGCAAGTTTGTTCTCTTCCAGCATCGTTCAGCAGCCCTGGGCACTTGCCTAGGCTTTTTAGTGAGTTTGTTGTGCCAGCGTTATCTATTGATTCATCGCACTCTGCCATGCACGAGATGGGTAAGCGAGTCAATAGCTGATGAGAGTGGGGCTGTAGAAAGCGGTAGCATTGCCTGTGTCGTGCAGTGAAAATATGGAAGACTGTGATAGAATAGAGTCAGAGAGTGTGTTATTGTCTAGATGTACAAGGTTTCTGCCGGGGTGTGCTAGTTATTAGACATGAGGGGCTGGTGAGGAGGACAGGGATGATAAAGTGAGTAGATGGTGGTCAAATAGGATGAGGTTGTCAGGTTAGATAGGGAGCAAAGGCAGGTGAAGATAAGGTCTAATGTATTGTATATCCATCTGTGTGGGTGGCGGTGGAGGCCTAATAAGTACAAACAAAGAATGAAGCAAGTGACAGGAGTTTGAAGGCTCCTACTCGGGGGTATCAGTGGAGATGTTGCAGTTACCCATAACGATGATGAGAATGGCAGCAGAGAGACAGTGTAGAAGCCAGACGAAGAAGTGGTCTTTAAATGCAGTAGTCAGACCCGGGGGTTGGTATATAACCATCACTTGGATGGAGAGTGGATACGGACAGAGTATACTTCAAAAGAAGAATAAGGATAAGCATTTTTTTGGGTCTGACTATCACACACGGGACGTATCAATTATTCTGTCAGATATCTAACCCATTTTTGTATATTAGTTTTTGGATGTGCCTTAATCCCTTTGCATAATACCTATATCTGTTAGGTGTGGTTTACAAAGTTTATGCTGTTGTTTTTCACGATAGTTATGCACTTGCACTTTCTTGGTAGTGTTTTTTTCTAATTTTAATTGAACTAGTAAAAGTTATATTTTAACCCCTTTTTGCTATATCAATAATGAGAAACAAAGCTGCAAGGAGAAACAAAGCGAGAGCAAACAAGAGGGAGAAGAGTGGCTTATTTTGTATTTTAGATGGTAGGGATCTGAGGTTTAGTAGAAGACATTAGGTGCGAAGGTAAGAGGGAAAGGGAGTTAATATTTGTTTGGAAAGTAATAGAGTTTGGGGATAGTGAAGTAGAGTGAAGATTAGTGGAGCAATGACTGTAAGAGCATATGTAAGCATAATGAAAGATTAATTGTGGGAAAATGAAAAGTTAAGGGCAGTTAGTAAGCATTTTTAGCTTTTACCTTCTGGTCACTTCTGATACAATTCTGGTTAATTTCTTTATGTCTAATGTGCAGTTAATAAATTGCACATAATAAGTTGCACTTAAATGGAGCTGCACGCATAGACCACAGTCAGCATAGACCTATGCTTCCAATTTTACACACCTTTAATTGCACATAAAAGATACCATCAGTGAACAGAAGAGAGGTGCCACAGGGTGAATCAAAGCGAGGGGTTGAATTACATGAGACAAGCTAATAGCTAAGGCTACTTTCACACTAGCGTCGGAATTCGGCCTGTCGCATTGCGTCGGGCCGAGATTCCGACGCTAGCGTGGTTAGCACTGCACAACGGGTGCAGCGGATGCATTCTCCGGCGCATCCGCTGACCCATTGTGAGGTGTGGGGAGGTGGGGGCGGAGTTCCGGCTGCGCATGCGCGGTCAGAAAAAGCGGTCTGTCTGGAGCAAAAAACGTTACATTTAACGTTTTTTGCTCCCGGCGGTCTGCCACAACACGGCGCAACCGTCGCACGACGGTTGCGACGTGTGTCAATACGTCGCAATGTGTCGGTAATGTTACGCTATGGGGCAAAAATGCATCCTGCAAACAACTTTGCAGGATGCGTTTTTTCCCCTAAACGACGCATTGCGACGTATTACAAAAAACGCCAGTGTGAAAGTACCCTAATATGAACAGTTTTCTAGTTACACAGCTGGGGAAGAAAACACATACAAAAGGATAGACAGATGTATTGTAAAAGTGTGAACTTAAATATGCAAATTGTCTCTTTAGAGAGGAAGAGGACTTGAATTTTAGTGCCATCTATTAGAAGTAGCAATCATACAAGTCATTATCAACCCTTTAATAATCCTTGAACTATTATTTAGAATAATGGCCAAATCAGAATCTCAATTTGTACACACATAGTGTTGCCCCTCGTTAGTACTAAGTATGAGATCTGATTTGGCTGGGTGGGCAGAATCCTTGCAGGTTTTCTAAGAGGTGATATATTGGAATATCTCAATAAGAATAAACTCATGACCCAATATAAGCATGGGTTTATGAAGGAATCGGTCCTGTCAAACTATGCCTTTGATGCCTGTCTTGAAAAATATGATATTACAGGTTATGGACACTAAAAACTCCGAGGAGATGTCGATCCAAGGAGCTAGTCTGATATTTTCAACTGACATTAAGTCAGTCTCAAATGCATGTACTTTGCTCCAAAGACTCAGAAATAATTATTTCTTTTCTTTTTTTTTGAAAATCTGTTTATTAGAATTTTATAATATAATACAAAAACGTACAAAATATACATTTCCAAAGTTGATGATATGGTAATGTGATAATGTGACAATATAATGATATTGTATCCCTTATCCCCCCACCCCAACATAAACCAAAAATATGAACCTCCATACTTTGCGTACACTTAACCAAAAAAGTACCTCATGAAATTGGTGAGTTACCACCTATCCGCTGCAATAAATACCATTGGGTATTTTCAAACTGTGCCCTCAGTTTCTCCCTAGTCTCCAAAGGAAGTGATGGAATAAAAGTATCCCATGTGGAAAAAAATTTGCTTACTTGTTTTTCTTTGTTAGTTAATGTGTCTAACCACGCCATTCTAAATATGAACTGTATTTTTGTGCGAATGAAAGGGAGTGAAGGGACTAAGGGACTCAACCATTGATGTAAAATACTCTTCCTAGTTGCTGAAGCCCATATTGTAAGTGTTGCCTTGACGTGTTTGGGTAGTTTTCGAGATGTTTCGTCTAGGATGTTAAAAATGGCCCATTGCGGAGTGAGTGTGAAGTCCACTCCACAAATTGTTTGCAATTCATTATGTACCTCTCCCCAAAGTTTCCGAATTTGCGGGCAGCTCCATAAGTGATGATAAATGTCAGTGTTACGGGCTTTACATTTAGAGCATAGGTAGATGATGGATGGGGACATTTTAGATTGCAAGCATGGTGTGATATAGGCTCTATGTAAAATTAGAAGTGCCATATCAGTATAACTACTATATGGTAGAATCTTTCTTTGTGTTATGGTAGCCTCAAAAAGGTCACTCACCTCCAAGTTTGGTATATCTCTCAACCACCTCGCCACGCCCATGGTTTTTCCTTCCCCCACCCATTTCCTACACAATATTGAATAGATGTTACTTATAGAAGCCGGGTGGGCTTTTGTATTTCTGATAAACCCATCCAAATTGGTCCTCCCCTCTGCCGTCCCCCCCAATGTCTGACATTTCTGTACTAAGCTACGTGCTTGGAGAAATAAAAACGGTTTATTATTAAATAATGGATATTGTTGTGATGCCGTTTCAAAGGATATTATTGAGAAGTTAAGATCTAATAGGTCTATTACCTGCCCGCATCCCTGAGAAGCCAAAATCCTATAGAAAGACGGTGCTGAACCCCCCATGAACCTCGGGTTTCCCAAAAAGGTCTGGAACGGGGATAGATTATATCTTAAATTACAAATCTTCCTACATAGTCTCCAAGTTTGCATCGTTTGCCATAGTGACGGGTGGTCATTTATTCCCATTGGGAGGTCTTCCCCACCCAAATGCAATAAAGCTGGTAGCGAAATGTGTGGGTAAAATTGTTGCTCTATTTCAACATTTGCAAAATGAGAAATACCCCTAATCCAGTCAATTGCATATCTGAGATTAGCCGCTAAATTATATCTTCCCAGATCAGGAAAATTAACACCACCCTCTAATTTGGTCGCCTGTAGTCTTGCGAGACTTATGCGTGATCTACCTCCAACCCCCCAAATGAATCTTCTAAAGTTTAGGTTCAACAGATTCTGATCTGATCGAGTCAAGAGAAGGGGCAGAGTCTGAAAAGCGTATAGCAACTTGGGAAAAACTATCATTTTAATTAAATGGCATCTGCCAGAGAACGACAGTGCGAAATGTTTCCAGGATTGGAGAAGATCAATTATGGAGGAGATTAGTGGTTTGTAGTTCGTTCTATATAAAATAGAAGGGTCTGCAGGTAGCCTTATCCCCAGGTATTTAATAGACTCTTGGCACCAGTGGAATGGGAATTTGGGATCACTCAACCTCCCAGATCTAAAAACTGCCAGGGCCTCAGATTTACTGTAATTAACTTTGAATCCAGAACACTTACCAAAACTCTCTAGGATATGCATGATGGCTGGGATTGCCCTAACCGGGTTAGCAATAAATAAAAGAACATCATCAGCAAAGGCTGATATCTTTACCGATGTAGTTCCCACCCTCACCCCTTCAAAGGCCACCTCATTCTGTAACATTCTCAAGAATGGGTCTAGAGCTATGTCGAACACTAGTGGGGATAGAGGGCATCCCTGTCGGGTCCCCCTCTGAATCTCAAAGGGTTTGGATAGAACATTATTTACGGACATCCTGGACAGTGGCTTTCTGTAAATTGATTTAACTGCTTCACTAAACCATGGGCCAAACTCTCTGAATGATAGCAAATCATATAGATAGTTCCATGCTACTCTATCAAACGCTTTGTCCGCGTCTAGGCTTACCACAATGGTTTTCATATGTTTATTTGCTCTACTATAAGATATGGCGCTCACCGCTGTCCTAATGTTGTATGTAATGGATTTCCCATGAATAAACCCGGTGTGTTGTGGCGATATCAATTTTGGCATTATTTTCTGTAGTCTGTCTGCCAAAATTTTTGTGAAAATTTTAAAATCTGAATTTAATAATGAAATAGGTCTATATCCCTCAACTCGAGTATGATCTTTGCCCGGCTTTGGGAGAACAATAACCACCGCTTCATTAAATCGGTCTGGCATGTGACCGTGTCCAACTATCTTATTAAATAACTCACACAAGTGGGGAGCTATACATGAACCTAAAATCTTATAGTGTTCATTGCTGAATCCGTCTGGACCAGGTGCTTTAGATACTTTAAGTTTAATAATAGTCTGTACAATTTCTGAAGGTGTTATTGGGGAGTTAATGGTCTCCCTCTCCTCCTCTGTGAGCGTTGGGGCAAGGTGGTCTTTGAGAAACTCCTCGCTTCCACCCCGTCTCTGACCTATACAACTCGCTGAAAAAGGAACGGAATTCATCCACTATCTCTTCATTTTTAGTTAAAATGTGACCATCGCGTTGTTGTATTTTGTGTATTCTCGTTGGTTTCCTATATGGTCTTGTGAGAGACGCCAACACCTTCCCTGGCTTGTTTCCCCATTTAAAGTATTTTTGTTTTTGATAGTCTAAGTTGAATAGAGCCAATTCATGTGCTAAAGTGTCTGCCTCTTCCTTAGCCCTCAGAAATTTTTCCTTTGTCAATGGAGTGTTATTTAATTTAAAATCTTTGTAGGCCTGGGTTACTGATTTTTGCTTTTTCCTAGTTCTATTCATAATGTCTTTTTTTTATGACTAACATAGGAAATAATTTGACCCCTCAGCACAGCCTTAGAGGCCATCCAGAACAAGTGTGCGTCATCACAATGGATTTGATTATCATTTTTATATACTCCCCATGACATTTGTAGGTATTTTCTAAAATCGTCTGATTGGTATAGGTATGATGGGAAGCGCCACCTCCGTTCCTGATGTATTGGGGATACTAATTTTGATTGAAATGTCACTGGGGCATGGTCCGAAATATGAATGTTTTGTATTTTTGATTGTGTTCCTAAGGGTAACAATGATTTGTGTAACAGCCAGCAATCAATCCTGGCGTGTGAATCGTGTACATGGGAGTAGTGAGAGTAGTCCCTCTCCAAAGGATGTTGTAGTCTCCATATGTCAATTAAATCAAAGTGATCCATTAGTGATTGGATGCTACTATCTTGCATTACACGATGAGTTTCTCTAGGGTTAGATCTATCCATGGATATGTCTGCTACCTCATTGAAGTCACCTCCCATGACCACCCGTGACGTATCCCATCCCGCCAGTTTCTCTCTTAGTTTAACTTGAAACTGAACCTCAGGCACATTTGGAGCGTAAATGTTAACTAGACTGAAACACATTCCCTCAATCATAATTTTGACCAGCAGAAATCTGCCTTGAGGATCTTCTAGAGTGTCTAGTATCTCATAGTTGAGGCCATTGTATACCAATATAGCCACTCCTCGTTGTTTTTTTGTATATGAGGCCTCAGCACAAAGTGTATACTTTCTACTTAACAAAGAGGGGTGTTTACCTTTAACCCAATGTGTTTCCTGGAGAAATATAATGTGGAAATTCTGTTTTTGTAGAAAATTAACAACCTTTTTCCTCTTGACTGGGGAATTAAGTCCATTGACATTCCATGAGCACCATTGTAGGGAGCGGATAGTGGTATCTTTGGTGTCTGCCTGATCAGTCATTAACCTATCCCTTTTCGGGTGACCACCAGACCCACCTGTATAAGTTGTAAGTGAGATCCCCACCCATCCCAGCAAGTGAGCTTAAGATCTCCCCAAACCCAAGATTTAAGTGTACATAAGCGGAGCCCATCCCCCCTTCCAAGTTCCCTCCCCAATTTAACTCTATAACAATAATAACAAGTGTACTCAACCTTAAAGTGAACATAACATAGAAAGTAATCATGCCACTTGTGGGCATAAGCACGTTAGCATGAGCATGATATCACTTAATAATGACATTTTAAAGTAGCTTTCTTATTCAGGACTTAACAGAATTAGAGTTAGAGTGAGCCCAGGGTGCTTCCCGAAGGAATTCCAGGGCCTTTCCTGGGTCGCTGAAGGACCGATTTTTCCCCTCCATGACAAAGCGCAGAATCGCAGGATACTGCAGGTTAAAGCGAATATTTTTTTCCACCAACATTTTACAAACAGGATTAAAAGCTTTGCGTTTGGCTGCCATGGCGGCCGAGTAATCCTGGAACAGTAATAATTTGTGGCTCTCATACATCAGAGTACGTTGTTTTCTGAATGCTGCCAGAATACGAATTTTATCCTGGAAGTCCAGGATTTTAAAAATGACCGGACGTGGCCTGTCCCCTTCTCCTCCTCTCAGGGGTCCTAGTCTATGTGCTCTTTCGATGGCCACGACTCCCGATGTTGGCAATACCCCAAGAGCTTTAGGCAGCCACTCAGATGTGATTTTTACTAGCTTCGAGGGAGGGATCAACTCTGGGAGGCCTATAAGCCTCAGATTATTACGACGGGATCTGTTTTCAAGGTCGTCTACTTTATCTATTAAATTCGATATAATCTTTTCTTTCTCATCTAGTTTGTCTGAGAGAGTTATGGTAGAATCCTCCAGGTCTGATATTCTTTGTTCCGCGTCTGTTAAGCATGCGCCCTGGGTATTAACTTGTGAGACTATTGTGTCCAGTGAAGTTTGGAAAGCCGCCAAACGATTGTCTATCTCAGGCATCAGCCGTTCTATGATAGCGGTTGCAATTGACTGTGGATTATCTGTATTGGTATCAGCGCTTTGTGATACCGGAGATGTGCCTGCCTGAATGCGTGTAGAACTTCTGCCGGCCTTGGCACCTTTACCCACAAATTTGTCCATGGTGAAATGGAAGCCTGAGATATTTGTTAAGTTATTAGTGATATCTTTGTGCTTGGTAGTTACATCTGAGGATGAGTCTAAATGTCTTTTACGTTATCACAATAGGTGAGCCTTCACTTACAACACAGTGCTGTCCAATATACTACAACAACACTGTAGTTACTATGGAGATATGATAAAAGCCGGTTCTGTGCTCTTGCTATGCAGTTTGTGCAAATCACCTTGTACCAGGTGTCTCCTGTAATCCTGCAGAAATGTCTCTCTCCTTATGATTAACCTGGATCAGGGGTGCCACGTACACTCTCCTGTACCAGCGATGCTTTCTGCTATGAGACTTCACAGGTTAGTGCCCTCAATATGGGGGATGAAGGGTCTGGCGCTCCATTCTCTAGGGTACTTTAAGATCGTAGCCTTCACCAGCTCCCCCTGTGCCCGGATAATATATGTGTCGCCTGTGCCGCTCACCTTGTCCTGGCAGCGGCTATTATAGTTGTGGTTTGGCTCACTTCTCCTCTCTGGCGGTGCGTGGCGGGCTGTGGGAACTGGCGCGCTTTCTAACAAAATGGCGCCGGCTCACCTCCTCTTCCCGCGCTGAGCCTCTGCGTCTCTCTGGAGCCGTTCACCGCGCCTGCACTCCTCGCGTCCTCTTCGGCGACTTCTGCCCTCCTCACCGACCTGGATCGGTGCCTCTGCATGCCGAGCGCTCTCTTCCTTCGGTCCCCTTACCGCTTCCGACCCTGCTGGTCTGGAGCGATTCCGTGTGCTGCAGTGAGCGTGGCGCTGCCTGCGCCTCTTGACTCCCGGGGATCCGGAGAGCTGAAGAGCTGGGGCTATCGCCGGTGCTCCTTGTCCGGTCCTTATCCTGGACTCTGGGTGGGATAAATCAGCGCTTTAGATGCAATTAGCGCCCCAGGTCCGGGAGCTCTGCTAAAAAGCGGCCGTTCGCTAGCTCCGCCTCCCGGAAGTCAATTATTTCTTTTCTAAACTTTAAAAACAAGTTTGCCTGCTTTATAAAGTAGACACCCAGCACTAAGTGTCATGAGTGGTCACGCACCGATCCCGCACCCCCTAAATGCTCCAATTGAACACGATTGCAGCATCCCAGGAGCAGGCAAAGGGATGACATCCCCTCTGCTCCTGACGTGAAGCGGGGTTCCAATCGTTGCCATGGTGACCCAATAGCATCATGACGACATGCGGGTCACCAGAGCTAGGAAAATCGCTTGATCATCAACTTTCTTTGTCAGTGCAGAGCTGACAGTTTTGCATAGCATGGGGAACGATCTGACCTATAAAATTGTCCCACTAGTTAACCCCTTTAGTGAACACCATAAAAAATAAATAAAAACCAAGGCAGAAGACAATGCTTTATCATCATACCGCTGAACAAAAAGTGGAATAAAACGTGATAAAAAAGAAGGCTATAAATAAACATGGTAGCAGTGGGAAATGTCATCTTGTCCCGCAAGAAACAAGCTGCCATAAAGCTCCATCAGCAGAAAAAGTTATAGCTCTCAGAATAAAGCGATGCAAAAATAGTATTTTTTTCTGTAGTTTTTATTGTGTAAAAGTGTTAAAACATAAAAAATGATATAAATGTGGTATCGTTGTAATTGTACTGACATGAAGAAAAAAACTGCCTTATCAATTTTACTACACGTGGAATGACATAACCCCTCCCAAAAAAATTCCTGAATTGCTGGCTTTTGTACATTCTGCCTCCCAAAAACAGAATAGAAAGCGATCAAAAATGTCATGTGTCTGAAAATGGTACCAATGAAAACGTCAACTCGGCCCGCAAAAAACAAGCCCTGGCATGACTGTCAGCCAAAATAAAGAAAACTTATAGCTCTCAAAATATAATGATGCAAAATACTAGTTTTTGCAATACAAAGCGTCTTTTAGTGTGTGGCAGCAGCCTAACATAAAAACCCGCTATAAATCTGGTATCGCTGTAATCGCACCAACCAGAAAAATATACCGCATGAGGAACGGTATAAAAAGTAAATAAAACCAATTCTTCACCTGCTGTTGATTTTTTCATTCTGCCTCCCAAAGATCGCAGTAAGGCTTGGCGCACATTTATCCTGCACTCTACTCTGACCACTTACACTAGGGTTTCCATGTAAATCTCTGAAATACGTGGAAAAGCATCATGGCTCCTCACCCCCAAAAGAAATGCAGAAAAATTCTCTGCAAATGCCTCTTTTCTGAGCCCCACACTGTACCTAAACAACATATAGAATCCACATGTTTGGCATTTCTGAAGCATGAGAGCCAGCCTAACTTACGGGTGTATGTCTCCGGAAGCACGGACTAGGCATAAAATACTGATGACTGCAATGTACTGGTCACTACATCGTACTGGTCATTACAATGGCAGTTTGCAATTTTCACTGGGTAACATTCATTGCTGCTTGTTTCTGGAAAATACCCATTGAATCAAAATAGGCACTACACCTGTAGATAAATTCCCAAAGGTGTATAATTTCCAAAATAGGGTCACTTGAGGGGGAATTTTGCTTTTCTAGCAATTATTGGCTCTGTATATTGAGTCTGCAAACATTTCTAGGAAAATCTGTGCTCCAGAGTCCCTCCGTATGGCTAAGTACTACTGTACAGTCACAAATGGGGAATTGTCACGTTCAGTAGAAATTGTGGGACACATTTTGGTGCAATTTTTACCCACTTCTTGTGTGAAAATGTAAAATCTGGGGCTTATGAAAAATTTTGGTGGTAAAAATGTAGTTATTTTTTCTTCACTGCCTAATGGTATATAATTCAGTGACACCCGTGGTGTCAAAATGATCGCTGTACCCCTAGATGAATTCGTTGAGAGGTGTAATTTGTAAAATGGGGTCATTTATGGGGGCTTCTGTGTTATGGACCTGGTGGTTAGGAGCACCCGAAATGACCTGATGGTTAAACCGATAAAGGACAAGCTCAGGGAAGTGGGAACTCTGCTGACCGCAATCCCTAATCCTATCACACAACTAGAAATAGCCGTGGAGCGTACCTGACATGGCCTAGATGCCTCGACACAGCCTAAGAACTAGCTAGCCCTAGAGATAGAAAATAAAGCCTACCTTGCCTCAGAGAAATTTCCCCAAAGGAAAAGGCAGCCCCCCACAAATATTAACTGTGAGTTAAGATGAAAGTCACAAACACAGAAATGAAACAGGTTTTAGCAAAGGGAGGCCAGACTAACTAAACAGACAGAGGAAAGGAAAGGTATCTTTGCGGTCAGCACAAAAAACTACAAAAGACCACGCAGAGTGTGCAAAAAGACCCCCGCACCGACTCACGGTGCGGAGGTGCCACTCTGCATCCCAGAGCTTCCAGCTAGCAAAGCGAAATCATGAAAGCAAGCTGGACAAGAGAACAATGAACAGAAAATAACGATCGGGGACTTAGCTTCTTGCAGGAAGAGACAGGTCACCAGAAAGATCCAAGAGCGAACTGAACCAGTACAGGAACATTGACAGCTGGCATGGAGTAACGATCTGAGTGGAGTTAAATAGAGAAGCCAGCCTAAGAATAACCTAGGTCACCTGTGGAAGGAACCTCAGAACCAGCAACTCCACTCACAGCCACCAGAGGGAGTCCACGGACAGAACTCGCCGAAGTACCATTCATGACCACCAGAGGGAGGTCGATAACAGAATTCACAACACTTCTGCTGTTCTGGCATCTCACAGGCTCTCCCAGTGGGTTATGGCACCTGCAAACAATAACAGTACAATCTGGCGCTCTTTGCCTTCTGATCTTTGCACAGTGCCTGAAAAATATTTCCAGATTACATGTAGGGTACTGGTGCACTGATGAAAAAATGGACCTCAATTTATTGTAAAAAATGTCATAATAGCCCTTGGAAAAAATAATAATTTGGGGATAAAGCAACACTTTAGTGGAAGAAATGTAATTATTTTTTCTTCACCGCTCAATGGTGTAATAAAATTCTGTGAGGCATATGTGGTGTCAATATAATCACTGCACCCCTAGATTAACTCATTGGGGAGTGTAGTTTGTATAATGGGTTCAGATATAGGGGGTTTGGGTTGCTCTGGCACCTTAGGGGCTCTGTCAATGTGACATGCCACACTCAAACCATTCCAGCAAAATCTGAACTCCAATATGGCGCCTCTTAAATTCTGATCTTTGCACTGTGCCTGAAAAGTAGTATTCCTCCACATATGAAGTATCAGCGTACTCAGGAGAAATTGTACAACAAATTGTATAGTGCAATTTCACCTGTTACCATTATGAAATTGCAAAATTTGGGGCGAAAATAACATTTTTGTCTGGAAAATGTGATTTTTTTATTTTCATGGCTCAATGGTATAAACTTCTGTGAAGCACCTGGAGGTTCAAGGTGCTCATGACACATTTAAATACATTCCTTGAGTGGTTTAGTTTCCAAAATGGGTTCATTTGTGGGAGGTTTCCACTGTTTAGGCACATCAGGGGCTCTCCAAACGGGACATGACTTCCGCCAATGATTCTAGGAAATTTTACATGCAAAAAGTCAAATGACACTCCTTCGC
Source organism: Ranitomeya imitator (assembly GCF_032444005.1). Taxonomy (NCBI): domain Eukaryota; kingdom Metazoa; phylum Chordata; class Amphibia; order Anura; family Dendrobatidae; genus Ranitomeya; species Ranitomeya imitator. The sequence goes on from NC_091286.1 coordinate 200,279,706, forward strand.
TTCCTAGCCCTGTCATCTGCACAAACAGTAGTTTTCTCCCTCACATAGGGTATCAGCGTACTCAGGACAAATTATGCAACAAACGTTGCGGTCAATTTTTTCCTGTTACCCTTGTCAAAATAAAAAATAAATTGGATTTGAAGTACATGTTTGTGAAAAAAGTTAAATGTCCTTTTTTTTCCATATTCCAAAAATTCACAATCTTAAACATTGCCGTTAGGATCACACTACGCCGTCATGGATTGAAATCTTGCAGGGCATGCAAGGTTGCCCCTGCTCATGCCAGCACATGTCCAGACCCATTTGAAGTTTGCCAATGACCATCTGGATCATCCAGTGAAGGCATGGGAAAAGGTCGTGTGGACAGATGAGACCAAAATAGAACTTTTTGGTATCAACTACACTTGCCATGTTCGGAGGAAGAAGGATGAGTACTACCCCAAGAACAACATCCCAACAGTGAAGCATGGTGGGGAAAACATTATACTTTGGGGTGCTTTTCTGCAAGGTGGACAGCTCAATTGCACCATATTGAAGGGAAGATGCTTCCCTCAGTAAAAGCATTGAAGATGAGTTGTGGCTGGGTCTTCCAGCATGAAAATAACCTGAAGCACACAGTCAGGGAAACTAAGGAGCGGCTCCGTAAGAAGCATATCAAGGTCCTGGAGTGGGCTAGCCAGTCTCCAGACTTGAAGCCAATAGAAAATCTGTGGAGATAGCTGAGACTCAATTTTGGCCAGTGACAGTCCCAAAACCTAAAAGATCTGGAGAAGATCTGAATGGAGGAGTGGGCCAACATCCATGCTGCAGTGTGTGCAAACTTGGTCAAGAACTACACGAAATGTCTGATCTCTGTATTTGCAAAGAAAGGTTTCTGTATCAAATGTTAAGTTCTGATTTTCTATTGTATCAAACATTAATTTCATGCAATAAAATGCAAATTAATTATGCAAAAATCATACAATGTGATTTTCTCAATTTTTTTTAGATTCTGTCTCTCTCAGTTGAAGTGTACCTACGATAACATTACAGACCTCTCCATTCTTTTTAGGTGGGAAAACTTTCAAAATTGGGAGTTTATCAAATACTTATTTCCCCCTGTTATTTACTTAGGCCCATTTCCTGATTATTCTTTCATCTTCTCATTTTCCACATTGACTGCCTTCCTAGTTCTGACCTGGCGACCTGACCACTTCTGCCAGTCTGCACCATCGGCCAGCAGCTGATGCCATGGTTCCAACCCAGGGTTCCCTGTGTAAGTCCAAATCCTTGTATAGGGATTAAAGAGTAAAGGCCAGGGCAATCCTTTGGATCTTATTAATAAAGTAACTAGTCCCTACCCTGTGGTGGTAGCCATTTTTAGAGCTTCCAAGTAACCACTGACAAAGCCTCATTAGAATAGTCAAATGAATGGATGTCCATGTAATGCATAGACACCTTGTATCATTTTGGCAGATACAGGGTGATCCAAACCAGGGAATCACTGCTTTGACATTCATACTGTATATCGTAATATGGTATATTCAGAGAGATTGCTGTATGACAAGACCCTTAATAGATTAAATATTTGAAATCTTGTTTTCAGGTCTGGAAGCGCCAAATCAAACGATATGTGGAGCAGGTGACTGCCCAGCTGATAGCACTCAAACTGGAAACAGTACATCTGGCCGGCCATCTAACACTGTTATCTACATTCTTCTTGGATCTTATACTGGTAAGTAGCTATACATTAACAAACCATTACATTTCCACACAGTTATGAAAGGTTAAATGTCTTTGCGTTTCACCTTTGTTCTTCATAGTATGTTTTTGAATAAAAAGAATGGTAATAATGGATCCTATGTACAGTACGTATTTTTAAGGGTCACGCGGTGCATGAGTCTTCATCAGTTTTCGTTTAACATTGATGTCAATGAGAAGTGTATTGAAAAATTGCAGCATGCGCTAGTCTCTTCCGCATTTCAGATGAGACTCGACATGTCCATTGAAGTCTATAGGTGTGAAGAAAAAAAATTAATTCCCATATGATGCATCAATAACCATCCATATAGCATCCGATTTGTGCTGCATTTGTGCTTTTTAAAACAATGATGTATAAATACGGCTGCTACTCAGATGTCACACAGATGACACAAGGATGGAAAATACAGATACATAGATTGCACATGCTTGGAAAATGGATGACAATACAAAACAAAATCCTTTGGGGTTTCTGTAAAATCAATTGATTCTTCATACACTTGTCTAACCCCGGCCTGAATTCCAGATAGTTCTACTGTAATTTCACTATCAGCATTGAAGGTGCAGTGTAAGAATTACTGTTCCATATTGTCTCAACTTACGGCTTATACATACGTGGTCAAAATTGTTGGTACCCCTCGTTTAATGACAGAAAAATTTTGTTGATTGTTGAAAAAAAATCATAAAAAAGCCAGAATGTAATTTGCCAAACTACATGATGACAAGCCACAAAGCTTCTGGGAGAATGTTCTATGGACAGATGAGACAAAAATGGATTTTTTGGCAAGGCACATCAGCTCTATGTTCACTGATGGAAAAATGAAACATATCAAGAAAAGAACACTGTCCCTAGTGTGAAACATAGAGGAGGCTCTGTGATGTTCTGGGGCTGCTTTGCTGCATCTGGCACAGGGTGTCTAAAATCTGTGCAGTGTACAATCAAATCTCAAGACTATCAAGAGAGTCTAGAGATAAATGTGCTGCCCAGTGTCAGAAAGCTTGGTCTCAGTCGCAGGTCATGGGTCTTGCAACAGGATAATGACCCAAGACACACAGCTAAAAGCAGCCAAGAATGGCTAAGAGGAAAACATTGGACTATTCTGAAGTGGCCTTCTATGAGCCCTGACCTAAATCCTATTGAGCATCTTTGGAAAGAGCTGAAACATGCCATATGGAAAAGGCAACATTCAAACACGAGACAACTGGAGCAGTTTGCTCTTGAGGAGTGGGCCAAAATACCTGTCGAGAGGTGCGGAAGTCTCATTGACAGTTAGAGGAATCGTTTGATTACAGTGATTGCCTCAAAAGGTGGTGCAACAAAATATTAAGCTAAGGGTACCATTATTTCTGTCCAGTCCTATTACATGAGTTTTATTTATTTTTTTAAAATTCTGTAGAAGCATGGTTGAAAAGCAATGTCTGACTTACATTTGTTCATTTTCATAGATTTTTTATTTATTATTACTTTTGTCAGATTCAAGTTATTTCTGGGACCATTGTGGATTTTTCTGTCATTAAACGAGGGGTACCAACAATTTTGACCACGTGTGTAAAGCATCATTTGGGATCTTTTCCTGTTTCATTAATCTCCCCAAAATTGGAAACATGAAGCACTAGTTTACAAGCCAATGAAGATTTTGAGTAACTACATGAGTCTATCAGGATTACGCTTTCTCAACAAGCATTTGCTGAATCACTAGGAAAGATCTTTGAACTAATTATTAAACAACATGTATGCAAGCGCCTGGATGAGAATCAAGTGATTAACCAGAGCCAACTTAATTTCCTTGTGTGACAGAATCACAGACTGGGTGGATCAGGGAAACTCAGTAGATATAGTATATCTTGACTTCAGCAAAGCATTTGATAAAGTATCTCATACCATCCTTATTGATAAAATGACCAAGTGTGGAATTGACAAGGCTACGGTTAGGTGAATTCATAACTGGCTTAGTGATCGGACCCAGACAGTGGTAATAAATGGCTGCACATCCAATTGGAAGAATGTCTCAAGTGGGGCACCTGTAACATCCCTGCCAGCATCACTGCATGACTTCCCATCCGCCACCAGGCAGACATACCGACTTACCACTCTTGGCCGTGCAGTGAGTTCTTTCCTCTGCTTGCTGTAAGCTGTAAATCACGTGTCCTCTGCTTGCTGTGTGTATACTTCTTAGCTGTGTGCTTAGGGTGGCTGCACTCACCCTTCCTTCTTTCTTAAAGAGACCATGTGCGCCTTCCTAATGTGTCCCCAGCCTATTGTCAAGAGGCACCTGATACTTAAGGCATCTCCACCAATGGGAGAAACATTCTCTTTCAGTTTATGGGCAACTACTGAGTTGCCAGGTCCTGTCCCGTTACATGTCTTGTCTCTGTTACTCTGAGGGCTGAGTACCCAGGCCTGAATCCTGTATTCTGAACCTGTACCCTGATTCTGTCCTTGTCTGCATTAGGACCTATCCTTGTATCTGTTTGTATCCAAGTCTGGATGTTTCCCTTCCCTGATGTGTCTGTCCTTGTTCCTACTCCATAAACCTGCAGTATCTGTACCAGCACCTATCCCTATTCTGTTGTCTCTGTACAACGTTAGTGATATTTGTGTACACTTGCTACTTCATTGTAAATACAGAAAAAATTGGAGTTCCATACACGGAGAGAGTTTATAAAAAGTTTTTGTACACTTTATTGAAAATACCATAAATACATTGAAATGACAACAAATTTATAAAAAGGACGAAAAACCTAGTAAGGAAACAAGTAAATCCTCGGCATCACCAATGAGTAAATATGGACTCCCACCATGGTATTGGTATGCACTGCTCTATAATAGTATAGATTATGTTACACCCAGTTCATATGACAACAGTGTGTGTAAAAATCACTGAATGCCTACAGATAGATGTGTGCCCCAATGCCTGTCATAGTGACCTGCACACAAATTGAGAGGTAGAGCGGTAACACTATACCTAATGAAAAATCATCTTACCCATGGTGGAAATAAATCAGATGCCGAGGTACCAAGTCGACCCCCCTTACATTTCCCTCTTTGTGAACAAGCATACGCGAAACGTGCGTCAGGGAGGTCGACTTGGTACCTCGGCATCTGATTTATTTCCACCATGGGTAAGATGATTTTTCATTAGATATAGTGTTACCGCTCTACCTCTCTATTTGTGTGCAGGTCACTATGACAGGCATTGGGGCACACATCTATCTGTAGGCATTCAGTGATTTTTACACACACTGTTGTCATATGAACTGGGTGTAACATAATCTATACTATTATAGAGCAGTGCATACCAATACCATGGTGGGAGTCCATATTTACTCATTGGTGATGCCGAGGATTTACTTGTTTCCTCACTAGGTTTTTCGTCCTTTTTATAAATTTGTTGTCATTTCAATGTATTTATGGTATTTTCAATAAAGTGTACAAAAACTTTTTATAAACTCTCTCCGTGTATGGAACTCCAATTTTTTCTGTTAAACTGTATCTTGGGAGTATACACTTACTAGTCCTTTAATATATGGGTATGTATATTAAGTCAATCCGACATTTATTTTGTATTATACGGGACCCATGTTCTCCTCTGTGAGTTTGAGTATACTTCATTGTAAATACCTTGTGTGAAGCTGTCTATCCTGCTTGTTCCTGTCCTTGTATCGTTCTTGTGCATACATGGTACTGTTTATCCTATGTACTTTTCCTTGTAACTATACTATGCTTGACTACACCTGCGACTCTGCTTCTGCTGTGCACCTGCGGCTCTGCTTCTGCTCCGCACCTGTGGCTCTGTTTCTGCTCTGCACCTGTGGCTCTGCTTCTGCACCACATCTGTGGCTCTGTATCTGAGCTGCATCTGTGGGTCTGCACCTGCTTTGCACCTTCGGCTTCTTGTCTGTACAGTCTAAACTGGGTCCTATTTGTTCCCGTATTCAAGATGTACAGACTTGGGACAGTTTCAGGAAGGACTGGGACGCAGACAAATACAAGTTCCTACCCATCCCTCTACCACACTGGTACCTGACTGTGTCCCAGTCCTTCCAAAAACTGTTCTTGCCCCTCCAGTCTGAACCAATCCTGCTGCACCTGCCAGGGCTCATCTCAACATCAGCCGGTCCGGTTGTACCTGCCAGGGCTCATCTCAACATCAGCCGCTCCAATTGCACCTGCCAGCGCTCATCTCTACATCAAGTGATCCAGTTGCACTTACCATAGCTCATCTCTCCGTCAGCTGGTCCTGTCTGCATCTATGGTACTTGTCATCTTACTTTGCCTGCCTGCATCTGTTGGACATTTCCTCGGGCTGCCCCAGCTACCTTTTTCTAGGGGATCAGTTGCTACAGCCAGACACCGCCCTGGAGTGGTACCTGGAACATGCCTGCCGCACAAACCTGATCTCACCACTAGAGGCTCCAGTGAACACCAAGGTTGCTGCTTAGCCAGGCCCCTCCAGGGTAAGTCTGGTTTGTAGCGCAGTCGGGCCACAATCCCTGCTTGCACCATTCAGCTTGGGCGCAAGCATTACAGTACCACAGGTCTCTGTCCTGGACCCTGTGTTGTTCAACATCTTTATCAATGGTTTTGATGAAGGGATTCACGGTGAACTGATTAAATTTGCTGATGACAAAGTTAGGAGGGATAGCTAATACTAGAGATGAAAGATCTATACAAAATGGAACTGTGGGCAGCAACTAACAGAATGGTTGTAAACCGGGAGAAATGCAAAGTCCTACATCTGGGCAAGAAAATGACAGACACATATACTGAATGGAAGGAATAGAGCTAAGCAACATCACATGTGAAAAAGACTTGGGTGTACTAATAGATCACAGACTGAACATGAGTCAACAGTGTGATGCAGCAGCAAAAAGGAAAGCACAGTCTACAAATATCTGAAGGGCTGTCACATTGGAGGGATCAACTTTATTTTCATTTGCACAAGGAAAGAATAGAAGCAATGGGATGAAACTGAATGGGAAGAGACAGATTAGATATTAGAAAAAAACTTTTGACAGTGAGGGTAATCAATGAGTGGAACAGGCTGCCATGAGAGGTGGCGAGTTCCCCTTCAATGGAAGTCTTCAAACAGAGGCTGGACAGACATCTGTCTGGGATTATTTAGTGAATCCTGCATTGAGCAGGGTGTTGGACCAGATGACCCAGGAGATCCCTTCCAACTCTACCATTCTATGATTCTACTATATATAACGTCTGTACATTCTCCAAAAACACTATCAAATTCATTTAACACTGCATTGAGAAATGTACAATCTATGTTTCATAGTTATTTGCTCATGACATAGATGTTATGTTTGTGTGGTGATAGTAAACTTCTGTGTATTCAAACTTATCAGAACATGACACGAATCTCAGCATTTAAAGTCAAAGGTGTATATGAGATGGTCAGTAAAGCATCCTGTTTTGTGGATTTGTGTTGTCCATGCTGTATGTCCTTGCAATATACAACATATAAAATATAATTAATATCTGTTTGCTTCCCTTTTAGCATGTGGAGTTTTAGCTGTGTTATTGATCATCATATTTTTGGATCAAATACAAGGAGACAGAGACGAAAAAGACATTAACTGTGGTTCCACACTTCTCTTAGCATTTAAGCATCTCCGAGATAAACGACAATGTCTTCTTATTCCACTCACTATGTTTAGCGGCTTTGAACAAGGCTTCATTGCCAGTGATTTTACAAAGGTATGCATCTTTATTTTCTCAAATATTTCTACAATTAATAAACAGCATTATAATTTGAGATTTAGTAAAATCGCTTTTCTTTTTTAGGCTTGTGGTATTCTCTGTCTTTATTTGAGTCAAATTCTTCAAAGTGGTGCATGTGGTTCAAGAATTTGTCGCAAAATAGAAAATGCTCTCTTTGTCTTTAACCCCTTATCGCAGAAGCCTGTTTCACCTTCTGACCAGGCAAAATTTTTCAATTCCAAGCATTGTTACTTTTTGTTAAAATAAATTTGAAATGCTTCATAATATCGCAGCATTTTTTCAAGATACATTGTACTTCATATTGGTGGTAAATTTAGACTGATATGATTGGTGTTTATGAAAAAGTAGCAAGCTTGTTGAAAATTTTGAAAAATTTCCAAATTTTTTAAATTTGAATCTTTATGTCCTTAAAACAGGTGGTCATCATACTACTGATGTTATTTGAACTATTTATTGCTATAAGTTTACTCTCAATAAATAGATTTTGAAAAAAACAGATGGTGATACCACTAAAAATAATTAATAAATAACATTTGCCACAAGTTTACTTTAAATCAGGATCATTTTTTAAACATATTTTTTGTTAAAAATGTAGAAAAGTAATAGGTTTAGCAGCTATTTTTCATTTTTCCATCAAAATTACAAAACCTTTTTAACTTGGGTCACTTCAGTTTACTTCACAAGAATTAAAACATATTTAGATAAAAATGAAAAATGAATTCTTTTCCACAAAATGTTGGTTTAGCCACAAATTTTCATTTTCACAAATGTAACAGGAGAAAATGGACTATGTAATTTGTTATGCAATTTCTCCTGACCACGACAATACCCCATATGTGGTTTGAAACTACTGTTTCAGCACACAGCTCCAAATTGAAAGGGCGCTATTTGAAGTTTGGAACACAATTTTGGAATAGATTACGGACACGATGTTGCATTTGCTGAGCCCCAGATGTGCCAAAACAGTACAAAACACCTATAAGTCACCCCATTTTGAAAACTACACCTCTCCATGAATTTAACAAGGAGTGTGGTGAGCATATACAACATACAAGTGCATTAAAACATTGGGATGTGAAATTTCAAAAAATATTTTATTCCACAAAAATATTTCTGTAGCCTCAATTTTTTTCATTTTCACAAGCGTAACAGAAAATGGACTGCACAATTTCTTGTGCCATTACTACTATGAACATACCACCTATTTGGTCAGAAACTACTGTTTGGATGCCTGGCATGGCTTATAAGGAAAAAAGCACCATTTGATTTCTCGAGCGCAATTTTGACTGGAATAGATTGTGGACACCATGTTGCATTTCAAGATCCCCTGACATGTCAAAACAGCAGAAACCTCACATACATGACACCATTTTGGAAATTACATGCCTCAGTGATTTCATCTATGGGTATTGTGAACATATAGGTCCCACAGGTGATTCACCGAAATTTAGAAGATTAAGACATAACATGAAAAATTACATTTTTTTCACAAAATGTTGCTTTAGCCCCAAATTTTTCATTTTCTTAATAGTGGAGGGAAAACATGTTGTGCAATTTCTCCTGAATGTGTTAATACCCTATACTGTATGTGGTCAGAAACTACTGTTTGAGCACATGGCAAGGCCAGGAAGGGAAGTAGAGCTATCTGAATTATAGAGCACCATTTTGGCTTTTGAATAGATTGCATGCGCAATGCTGCAATTTAAGAGCCCTTGATATGCCAAGACAGCAGAAATCCCCAACTAGTGACTCCATTTTAGAAACTACACCCCTAAAAGAATCTAGCGGTTCAGTGAGCATTTAGGGCCAGCAGGTTCATCACAGAATGTTATAACATCGGGGCATGAAAATGAATTTTTTTCCACAAAAATGTTGCTCTAGCCTCAAATTTTTCATTTTCACAAGAGAAGCATTGGACCACAGAATTTGTTGTGCAATTTTTCATAAGTACAGCGGTACCCCATATGTGGTTGGAAACTACTGTTTGGTCACATGGTACGGCTCTCAGTGTAGAGCGCAGGATAAATTTTGAGCCGAGCATTACCGCAATCTTTGGGAGGCAGAATAAACAAATTAACATCATTGTGTTCTCTTGACCATTGGTACCTGTCGGGAGATTTACGTCAGTTTTCTACAAAGAAATAAATGGGACTTCTGCATATAATAATCTTTATTTTTATATAGCGCTAACATATTCCGCAGCGCTTTACAGTTTTGCACACATTATCATCACTGTCCCCGATGGGGCTCACAATCTAAATTCCCTATCGGTATGTCTTTGGAATGTGGGAGGAAACCAGAGAAAACCCATGCAAACACGGAGAGAACATACAAACTCTTTGAAGATGTTGTCCTTTGTGGGATTAGAACCCAGGACCCCAGCGCTGCAAGGCTTCAGTGCTAACCACTAAGCCACCGTGCTGCCCGCTGCATATAATTAATGGCTGTTAAAGGGGTATTCCCATCTCCAAAATCATATCCTACTATGTAGTAGGAGTAATAATAATATTAGCAACACCTATAATTATATAAATACTAGATTGTGGCCCGATTCTAACGCATCGGGTATTCTAGAATATGCATGTCCACGTAGTATATGGACAATGATGATTCCAGAATTCGCGGCAGACTGTGCCCGTCGCTGATTGGTCGAGGCAACCTTTATGACATCATCGTCGCCATGGCAACCATTATGACATCTACGTCGATACTGTGCCCGTCGTTGAATCAGAAACGTGGGATTTCTACGTCCTTTATGACATCATTGTCGCTGTGCCCGTTGCTGATTGGTCGAGGCCTGGCGGCCTCGACCAATCAAAGACGCGGGATTTCTACGTCCTTTATGACATCATCGTCGCTGTGGCCGTCGCTGATTGGTCGAGGCCTGGCGGCCTAACGCATCGGGTATTCTAGAATATGCATGTCCCTGTAATATATGGACAATGATGATTCCAGAATTCACGGCAGACTGTGACATCATCGTCGCCATGGCAACCATTATGACATCATCGTCGCTGTGCCCATTGCTGATTGGTCGAGGCCTGGCGGCCTCGACCAATCAGAGACGCGGGATTTCTACGTCGATGCTGTGCCGGTCTCTGATTGGTCGAGGCCTAGCGGCCTCGAGCAATCAGAGAGCAGGGATTTCCAGGACAGACAGACAGACGGAAAAACCCTTAGACAATTATATATATAGATAATGCATTATAGTTTTTCTGATTCACTTTCCTCATGTGCAGGCATTGCAGGACCTTAGGTATCCATGGTTACGACTACTAGCTAGTGATGAACGAACGTGTTCGGATAAGGTGTTATCCGAGCATGCTTGGATTCTAACCGAGTATTTGGGCATGCTCGAAAAATATGTTTGAGATTCCGTGGCTCCATGTCTCATTGCTGTTCGACAGCCGCAACACGTGTAGGGATTGCCTAACAAAACAAGCAATCTCTGCATGTGTTGCGACTGTTGAACAGCTGTGAGACATGGAGCCACAGGGTCTCAAACATATTTTTCTAGCACGCCTAAGATACTCAGTTAGAACCCAAGCATGCTCAAATAACACCTTATCCGAACATGTTCACTCATCACTGCCACTAGCAACCGTCACTATATCAGTGGTTGTACCCATGGATACCTAAGGTCCAGCAATGCCTTCACATAAGGAAAGAGACACAGTGAATCAGAAAAACTATAATACATTTCTAATTGGAGGCATTTGCTAATATTATTAGTATTACAACTAATACATATTGGGATATTTTCATAAATTACCTAATTAGGTATGAAGTGATGCAAGATCAAGTATGTAAAAACATTTTCCTTTATTAACAAATAGTTTAAAATAGTAAATAATTGGTAAAAAGACAGAAACGATGGAAAAAATGGAACCTCCACAAGAAAACAAGAGGTGACACCAAGAAAACACAATTAATGTGATATAGCTGCACACAGGGGGTATATTCCTAGAATAGTACTCAGGACTATTAACTACAATATAGGATGCCGCGCTACAAGAAAATTGCTACTAGTTGTAACTGCAACCTAAAACATACAACCGGTAAATGCTGAGGTATATTACCTTGTGAATGAAGCTGACTTGACCACCATATAGGAAGTGAGCTGTTGTAGTAACCGTGCCCTACACACTGTTGAAAGCGGCGTTTTAGAGACAAGAAGAGTAAGGGAGCGTCCTCCCAGTCTCTAAAACCCCTGCGCGCACGCTGCTGGATGTGCCGGCAAGCTGCCTCGGCCAATGGCGCCGTCGTGCAGTAGCGTGGTGTGCTGGGGGCGTGGCTAACACGGTGACGTCACTTGTCCAACTAACGGACACTAACAAGGGGCCAATCCAGATGCGTTTCAAGGGTACCGTCCTACTTTCTCAAGGTGATCACGCCCCCTTGTATGAAGAAGCGGTAACGCGAAACGGCGCTCGTCGGGCGCAGGAGGTGACACCACTTCTCTTCATGCTGCCTCACCCTTTCTATCCCTTGCATCCAGATAAGGCTAGGTTCACATTGCGTTAGGGCAGTCCGTTTAGCGCATAGCGCTACGGACTGCGCTAACGCAATGTCCCAAAAGGGATCGCGTTTGCCGATTCCGCTAGCGCAGATGCCCGATCTGCGCTAGCGAGGAACGGACCGCGAACCCTGCAAGCAGCATTCGAGGTCCGTCACTCAAATGATGCCACATCGCTAGCGCACGCCCAATGTGGGCGTGCGCTAGCAATGCATTCGCCATTACAAGCAATGGCGGCGTTAACGGACTACGTTACACCGCGTTATGCCGCGGTGTAACGTAGTCCGTTTAACGGGTTCACATAACACAATGTGAACCTAGCCTAATATCAGCTTGCTTTCATTTCCTCCATGCACATTGACAGCAAGGCATTTAGTATATTTGGTGTATATTCCATCTCCCTCCCCTCTGTTGGCTGCCTTGTTGCTTGGCTATTACATTGCACTTTCAAAGGCGCTTGAACTCATGGATATTGGCCCCGGTCTGGCTTTACAACATTTGTTTTTGGGTCTGAGCAATTTAATGGACTATAAAGTACTATCTTGAGATGGTGTTGTGTCCTTTTTACTTTATACTAGTCCTTTCTCATTTTACCATTTATAGATAATCACACAGCCTGTGTGTAGACCTATACTCTCTCCCTTTCCACCATTTGGGCAATACTTTCTATTCGTTTTCTGCCAAAGCCTTGTTGCTCTGCCAAAAATATGTATATTTTCTTCCACTTTACACCTGGCTGCCACCTTGTGGTGATTCCAAATATAACCAAGCATCCTATGGCTGACTATCTGACTCATTGCTACTGTACCTTTGAAATATTTTTCATGCCTGACAACCTGTCTGCTATAGGGTTAAGGGTATTCTTCTGGATCAGGGCCTTCTTTCCCTTCTAAAAAGGACTGTTAAGTTGTTTTTGAGACATTATCCATGTCCATCTGCTTTAAGCTAGTCCTGAGTACTATTCTAGGAATATACCCCCTGTGTGCAGCTATATCACTTTAAGGCCGGCGTCATACTACCGTGTTTTACGGACGTAAGAGAGGTGCTGAAAATATGGATTGCATACAGTACAATGCTTCTCTATGCCCCAGCTCCTATCAGCCGTATTTTGCTGATCCGTATTATACGGTCTTCTACGACTGTAGAAAATCGCAGCATGCTGCGTTTGTCACCGTATTGCGCAAAAAATACGCCAATGAAAGTCTATGGGGGCCAGAAAAGTACGGATTACACACGGACCAGCAGTGTGACTTACGAGAAATACGCAGCGGTGTTAGAGAGAAAATCCGGCAATTCAGTGCGGTGTACAGTAAAATCACACTGACAGCTTACAATAGAATAGGTATATATATATATGTCATTGAGACACATATATGTATATATATTAATATTTCATCCAGCGCGAGATAGCTTTAAAGCCGGTAATTCAATTGCCGGCTTTTGCTATCTCCTTCCTAAACCCGACATGATATGAGACATGGTTTACATACAGTAAACCATGTCTTATCCCAATTTTTTTTGCATATTCCACATTACTAATGTTAGTAGTGTGTATGTGCAAAAGTTGGGCGCTCTAGCTATTAAATTAAAGGGTTAAATGGCGGAAAAAATTGGCGTGGGCTCCCGCGCAATTTTCTCCGCCAGAGTAGTAAACCCAGTGACTGAGGGCAGATATTAATAGCCTGGAGAGGGTCCACGGTTATTGCCCCCCCCCCCCCAGCTAAAAACATCTGCCCCCAGCCACCCCGGAAAAGGCATATCTGGAAGATGCGCCTATTCTGGCACTTGGCCACTCTTCCCATTCCCGTGTAGCGGTGGGATATGGGGTAATGAAGGGTTAATGTCACCTTGCTATTGTAAGGTGACATTAAGCCAGATTAATAATGGAGAGGCGTCAATTATGACACCTATCCATTATTAATCCAATAGTCTGAAATGGTTAAAAAAAACAAACACATTATTAAAAAGTCTTTTAATGAAATAAAAACACAGGTTGTTTGAATATTTTATTATCTTGGTAATCCACCTGAAGACCCTCGCTCTGTAACAAAGAAAAAATAATAAACCAACAATATAAATACCTTCCGATGATCTGTCACGTCCCACGATGTAAATCCATCTGAAGGGGTTAATTTTTTTTACAGGCAGGAGCTCTGCTATAATGCAGCTGTGGTCCTGGCTGTAAAACCCCAGCGAATGAATGGAAACTAGGTCAATGACCTGTAGTTACCTTCATTCGCGGTGATGCGCCCTCTGCTGGTTGTCCCTCGAGCGTGTGAAAAAATCAGAAAAGTTCCCAGGCTCAAGTTCATATGAGGACAACCAGCAGAGGGCGCATCACCGCGAATGAAGGTAACTACAGGTCATTGACCTAGTTTCCATTCATTCGCTGGGGTTTTACAGAAGGCATTGCTGGACCTTAGGTATCCATGGGTACAACCACTGATATAGTGACGGTTGCTAGTGGCAGTGATGAGTGAACATGTTCGGATAAGGTGTTATCTGAGCATGCTTGGGTTCTAACTGAGTATCTTAGGCGTGCTCGAAAAATATGTTTGAGACCCTGTGGCTCCATGTCTCGCAGCTGTTCAACAGTCGCAACATATGCAGGGATTGCTTGTTTTGTTAGGCAATCCCTACATGTGTTGCGGCTGTCGAACAGCAATGAGACATGGAGCCACGGGATCTCAAACATATTTTTTGAGCATACCCAAATACTCGGCTAGAACCCGAGCATGCTTGATCTTGTGTCACTTCATATCTAATTAGGTAATTTATGAAAATACAGTGGGGCAAAAAAGTATTTAGTCAGTCAGCAATAGTGCAAGTTCCACCACTTAAAAAGATGAGAGGCGTCTGTAATTTACATCATAGGTAGACCTCAACTATGGGAGACAAACTGAGAAAAAAAAATCCAGAAAATCACATTGTCTGTTTTTTTATCATTTTATTTGCATATTATGGTGGAAAATAAGTATTTGGTCAGAAACAAACAATCAAGATTTCTGGCTCTCACAGACCTGTAACTTCTTCTTTAAGAGTCTCCTCTTTCCTCCACTCATTACCTGTAGTAATGGCACCTGTTTAAACTTGTTATCAGTATAAAAAGACACCTGTGCACACCATCAAACAGTCTGACTCCAAACTCCACTATGGTGAAGACCAGAGAGCTGTCAAAGGACACCAGAAACAAAATTGTAGCCCTGTACCAGGCTAGGAAGACTGAATCTGCAATAGCCAACCAGCTTGGAGTGAAGAAATCAACAGTGGGAGCAATAATTAGAAAATGGAAGACATACAAGACCACTGATAATCTCCCTCGATCTGGGGCTCCACGCAAAATCCCACCCCGTGGGGTCAGAATGATCACAAGAACGGTGAGCAAAAATCCCAGAACCACGCGGGGGGACCTAGTGAATGAACTGCAGAGAGCTGGGACCAATGTAACAAGGCCTACCGTAAGTAACACACTACGCCACCATGGACTCAGATCCTGCAGTGCCAGACGTGTCCCACTGCTTAAGCCAGTATATGTCCGGGCCCGTCTGAAGTTTGCTAGAGAGCATTTGGATGATCCAGAGGAGTTTTGGGAGAATGTCCTATGGTCTGATGAAACCAAACTGGAACTGTTTGGTAGAAACACAACTTGTCGTGTTTGGAGGAAAAAGAATACTGAGTTGCATCCATCAAACACCATACCTACTGTAAAGCATGGTGGTGGAAACATCATGCTTTGGGGCTGTTTCTCTGCAAAGGGGCCAGGACGACTGATCCGGGTACATGAAAGAATGAATGGGGCCATGTATCGTGAGATTTTGAGTGCAAACCTCCTTCCATCAGCAAGGGCATTGAAGATGAAACGTGGCTGGGTCTTTCAACATGACAATGATCCAAAGCACACCGCCAGGGCAACGAAGGAGTGGCTTCGTAAGAAGCATTTCAAGGTCCTGGAGTGGCCTAGCCAGTCTCCAGATCTCAACCCTATAGAAAACCTTTGGAGGGAGTTGAAATTCCGTGTTGCCAAGCGAAAAGCCAAAAACATCACTGCTCTAGAGGAGATCTGCATGGAGGAATGGGCCAACATACCAACAACAGTGTGTGGCAACCTTGTGAAGACTTACAGAAAACGTTTGACCTCTGTCATTGCCAACAAAGGATATATTACAAAGTATTGAGATGAAATTTTGTTTCTGACCAAATACTTATTTTCCACCATAATATGCAAATAAAATGATAAAAAAACAGACAATGTGATTTTCTGGATTTTTTTTTCTCAGTTTGTCTCCCATAGTTGAGGTCTACCTATGATGTAAATTACAGACGCCTCTCATCTTTTTAAGTGGTGGAACTTGCACTATTGCTGACTGACTAAATACTTTTTTGCCCCACTGTATGTTTATCGAAGTGCTGTTTGCCAATTTAATTCTGGATTATGGGATTAATATGCGGCGCGCCCCCAAGGGCTGTGGGGTACTCGGAGCCGGGCCTTTCGGTTCTCGTTGGGGATGTCACGGTGGCTGACCCAATCCGTGGCCCTCGGGAGGTCCGTTGATGAAATGGGGAAAGGTCTTAAAAGGGATAATGTTCATGATGCCACCTGTGGTATTCGGTCAGGGTGACCGACACTGCTTAGGGGTCCGCTGGAGTGATGTTATGGCAGCTAGATGGTATACCTTCCCACAGGTGAAGTATGTCCCCAGGGCTTCCCAGAGTGTAGATGGTGGATGATGTAAGGCGCAGTGAATAACGAGGACACAAGGGTGCAGTCTCTTTACCTTTATTGAAGGCTTCAGCATCCACAGTCCAGGGTAGGGACCACAGGGTAGGCAGAGTCCGGCCGGTCTGAAGGCAAATCCAGAGTCCCCTTATCCAGGTGGAATTCAATTGCCTTCCTCTAGCGCCTGGGCGTTGTAGTCCCTCCCTGCTGAGCAACTCGGTAAGGTCCTCACAACTATTGTAGATGTTAAGTCTCTTTCTCTCTGTCCCCCTGACGGATAGGACAAACCCGTATGACTAGGGTCCCTATAAAAAGCCTCAGGCCACCAGAGACGCCCCGGCCCCCACAAGTTGCCACCCTGCCTCCTGGGTATATGGTCGGGCAGCCAACATGGAATCAACTGCCCTGCAAGTCTCTGGAGTAACGGCATAGAGATCCTTACTCCCTCGGTGTTCTGGCTACCGATACTGCGCTTCAGAAGGAGGCAGCCTGCTTCTAGCTGGTCTCCCGCTGATGTTCCTCTCCTGTTGCTATGACTTCGTTGCTCACTCACTGCAACACAATTCCTTTCACTGTCTCCTTCTTGGGATGCTGCTGCACGTGGGGTGCAGGCGCAGCTCCGTGTACCTTCCTCTTCCACAGGCCGCAGTCTGGAGCTGGCTGGAACCCACTCCAACCAGCCTCTGCCAAACTCGGTCGGGACTCACTGACTATCTCCTACTCCCTCCAGTCAGCTTCTGTCTAACTTCTTAACCAACCCACCAGTTTTACCTAAGTGTGAGGAGTGCCCTATTAGATAGAAGCATGGCTCCCCCTGGCGGACTGGAGTGTGAAGTGTGTTTTGTGGTTGTGATACCTGGACAGAAGATCTCCTTCGTTGCCTTCAGACGTAACATCACTCCCCTGGTGGAAGAATAACATTACTGCAACAACCAGGACTCTGGGGCGCTGCAAATACATATAGGGATAGGATCTTGGCGGTCTGTTGAACACTCTTTGATATAGATTATATTGCTATTAAATATTGATAATGTTTATCATGATATTAAACAATTTTTTTTCCTTTTATTATTCTCTAGTCTTATGTGACCTGCATCTTGGGGTTAAAATATGTTGGCTTTGTGATCATCTGTTTTGGAGTTACAAATTCAGTATGTGCAGCTGTATTTGGAAAACTGACGCAATATACCGGGAGAGTACCTTTGTTTTTACTAGGTAATGGCAATTAATTATGATGCTAACTATATGGTATTCCTATAATTGTATTCCAATTACCACCAATTATCTACAACAGTTCGGCTACATGTTGAAAACTGCATTCGCCAATTAATAATTTTGAATGCCATTATAGTTTATATACCGTAAGTGTTTCTAAATCAGGTTTCCCAGGGCCATGGAGCGCCTAATTACAGTTTCCAAAAAAGCAACAGTTAAAACTGTCACTTTCAGATAGGGAAGGCAAGTGGATTTCTGCGTGCTTTGTAAAGCTGAAACCATTGGAACCAGAGAGTTTGTCCAGTGCTTCCTTGAAGCAGAAATTAATTTGTTGAGTGCTGTCTAACCCTCTTGCTCTATACACAAACCATACAGTTGATAACAGCCTATGAAATCATACATGCAGTATATTAGTAATATTAGAAATTGTTCACTAGAAGAAAAGCGGGACTATATAAGCTGACCATCTTTTTTTGCTTACGAGAAACGTTCTGCTCCTTCTCGATAGAGAGGACGACCAAATCAATTTTAGGATGTTATTTGGGACTAATCGGTCTTAATCAGTTTCCAGTTGATAGAGAAGCATAATATAACACTATCACAATATATAACATATTACAACCTGTACATACATTTTGGGTTCTTTATCAGATGAGTGATTGAATTGAAATCCTATCATTGCTGAGTTTATTAAACTGAAAATCTTAAGATGCTGTCACACTAGACGATATCGCTAGCGATCCGTGACGTTGCAGCGTCCTCGCTAGCGATATCGTCCAGTGTGACAGGCAGCAGCGATCAGGCCCCTGCTGTGCTGTCGCTGGTCGGGGAAGAAAGTCCAGAACTTTATTTCGTCGCTGGACTCCCCGTAGACATCGCTGAATCGGCGTGTGTGACACCGATTCAGCGATGTCTTCACTGGTAACCAGGGTAAACATCGGGTAACTAAGCGCAGGGCCGCGCTTAGTAACCCGATGTTTACCCTGGTTACCAGCGTAAAAAAACAAACACTACATACTTACATTCAGCTGTCTGTCCCTTGCCGTCTGGTTCCTGCACTGACTGCTGGCCGTAAAGTGAAAGCAGAGCACAGCCACAGCGGTGAGTCACCGCTGTGTGACTCACCGCTGTGCTGTGCTTTCACTTTCACTTTACGGCCAGCAGTCAGTGCAGGAACCAGACGGCAAGGGACAGACAGCTGAATGTAAGTATGTACTGTTTGTTTTTTTACGCTGGTAACCAGGGTAAACATCGGGTTACTAAGCGCGGCCCTGCGCTTAGTTACCCGATGTTTACCCTGGTTACCGGGGACCTCGGGATCGTTGGTCGCTGGAGAGCTGTCCAGCGACCAAACAGCGACGCTGCAGCGATCCGGATCGTTGTCGGTATCGCTGCAGCGTCGCTAAGTGTGACGGTACCTTAAGAGTTCCCATAGAGCTACTGAAAAAAAAACATATGAAAATAATAAGGAAATTCATTATCTCTAGTGATTATTTCTCTTTACCAATAGGAAATGTAGGTTCAATGAGATTTTGCATGAGAAAGGCTATAATTAACAAATAGGAACATTATGATCAGAAAAACATTAGGCATTTGTGATTACTAGAAAATTCTATCATCTAATAAATTATATTATGATACATTATAATAAATATAAAGATTGTGTCACCCATGTCACATTAAATCCCTGCTACGTTATAGTTTAGTTGCATTTGAAATTTCTGCAATTTTCTAATGCATGTCACATTTTAGATTACTGAACAGATGTGTCCATTTTTTTTAATAGGAGCAGCTATTAATCTTGGGTGTATCATTGGCTTCTTGATATGGAAACCAGCTACTGGTAACTTTGCAGTGTTTTTTGTGATGTCTGGACTATGGGGGATTGCAGATGCAGTGTGGCAGACACTACTAAGCTGTGAGTATAAAATGGCTTGCAACTATATACAACTACCAAACACAATTTATAACCATGGTTCTTTCATACTTTATGCTAATTTTACCAGTGATCTGTTTACCTTAGAGTGAATCTGTCACCAGTATTTTCATACCCCATCTGAGAGCAGTATAATATCAGGGCGAGTCCCTGACAAGTGATGTCAATCACTTATAGGGCTGCTTGCTGTAGTTTTGATGAAATCACTGTTTTATCTGTCAGTTTTCTGAATGCTGAGCTATGTAAAACCCCGCCCACACCACTAATTGACAACTTTCAGTGTTCCCTGTGCATATGCAGAATATTGCCAATTAGTTGTGGGGTTCGGTTATTCCAAGCTCACAAATTTGGAGAATTACACAGCAGCAGAATAACGAGTCCTCTAGATAATCTCCTATTTATAAAACAGTAATTTCATCAAAACTACAGCAAGCCTCCTAGTAAGGGATATTGGGTGGAATTAGGGTCTCTGATTCTGCCTCACTAAGCTTGAATCAGGGTCATGGTCTTTATATCATGCTTCTCTCAGATTGGGTGGCAAAAACGTGGTGAAAAATTCCATTTAAAGTCAATATGTAAAAGAAACCATGATTTTTATAATATACTTCAATACTGTAGAATGGCTGTATATAGTACAAAAAAAACAGATGACAGCAGGTTCAAGTACTCAAAATTGACTAACAAATACAGTAAAAATAAAAAAACAAATACAAAGAAATATGGGAAAAAATAAAATGTAACCATTTGAATAACACCTCTTTTAATCCAATAAAACTAAACATGTTAAGAAAAAATATGCAAATACACATACTGCAATGACCGAAAGTGTTGACACCCTTGATATTGTTTGAGAAAATTAAATATTTCTTCCAGACAATTATTGCAATTTCACATGTTTTGCTGTACACTTGTTTATTTCCCGTGGAACAGCGCAAATAACTGAGTAAAAAAAGAACATATGGACATAATTTCTCACAAACCCCCGAAATGGGCCAGCCAAAATTATTGGCACCCTCAACTTAAAATTTGGAATAAATAACTGCAATCGATCGCTTCCTATGACCATCAACAAGCTTCTTACACCTTTCAACTGTAATTTTGGACCACTCTTCTTTTGCAAACTGCTCCAGGTTTTTCATAATTGATCTCGCTACAGGTGTTCCACGGGATTTAGTTTCAGACTCATTGCTGGCCAGTGGCCACTTCAGAAACCTCCAGGGCAGTGTTTACATCCATTTCTGGGTGCCTCTTGAAGTATGTTTGGGGTCATTGTCCTGCTGGAAGAACCATGACTTAGGATGGAAATACAGCTTTCTCACACTGGCCACTAAAATGCGACCCACAATTCATTGGTAATTTTCAGATTTCGTGGTGACTTGTACACAGTCAGCAACACCACCCCACAATTTTGTCTGGCCTATTTTTGGGGGTTTTGTGTGAAATTATGTCCAGTTTGTCTTCTTTCAGTTTTTATGTGCGGCTCCAATACACGCAAAAGAAAATAAACGTACAATATGTGTAAATGCAATAATTATCTGGGAGAAATACTTCCCTTTCTCCAACAATTTTAAGGGTATCAACACTTTTGGCCATGACTGTATATGGCTTAATTTTAATAACTGTATTTTTAGTTCACAACTCTGAACCGTTAATGATCTTGTATCAAGTCAAATTAATTAAAGGTTGCTACATCTACATTAATACATATCCAGAACCACCATCAGTAGATGACTACATCACCAGAGCCACCATTAGTTTTTGACTACATTACCAAAATCAAATCAACCACTTATTGATCCCTATAATATCATTGTGTTATACTATCAAATTTTAAATCCAAAACTAAGTCCTAAATTGCCATAAAACGCAACCGGACTAAAATACAATGTCCTGTGATATTTAGTTCAATAATATTTATTAATAATTCACACAGTAGAATTAACAACGGTACATAATACTCAAGAGAACAACCTCCAAATGTAATGGAGCGGATTTATTCACATAACATAAGAAAAAAACCTATATGAAAAATCAATACCCAAAATGCCCACACATTAACAACTGCATAATGAAGGAGGAACCTACATATAGCTGAACAAGGCAGCCAATAGAAAAAATGGAAGCTCGGTGAACTCCGTCCCTGTCCGTGTCGCCGTTCCTTTACCTCGACGCGCGTTTCGTAACACTTCCTCAGGGGGCGTGTCGGGGTAGAGGGACGCCGGACATTTAAACGCTACCTCCTCCAATCAAAAATGCTCCAGTATGGATGCCACAAGCTGCGTATTCAAGGAAACAAAGTGAGCGCTGACATTGTCCTCCGCGCACCGGAAATGACATCACCGCTTCCGGACTGTGGACCGCAAGCACCCAGGTGCTCACTGATGAGCGCTGTGCGTGCCAGCTAAGTCCTAAACGCCGGAATCAGTGAAGTCTGTGCACAGACAGATCACACGGCAGCGCGCATTCCATGACCAGGCAACTTCATAACAAGAATTGTTATGATAACAGCCCCATTATTAAATAAAGTGCACATTATATATAGAGCTCTCCATCCCTATATTATAGGATAATATGTTATACAATTGGCTCAAGAAGCACAGTCATTATAGAAGATAATTATTAAAACCACTTACAATAAAACTTCTTATAATACTAAACCATATTAAGATATATAACATAATAGTGATATTAATACATTTTAAAGTGCATAATTACAGTGCCAAAAATTTTATTTTTCCCCATAATAATTCTATACATTATCTCATACTGATAAACCATATCAGAATAGTAGTTATTAAAAATAAAGTGACATAAGTGACACTACAATATTTAACCCCTTTCTGACCTCGGACGGGATAGTACGTCCGAGGTCAGATCCCCTGCTTTGATGCGGGCTCCGGCGGTGAGCCCGCATCAAAGTCGGGACATGTCAGCTGTTTTGAACAGCTGACATGTGCCCGTAATAGGCGCGAGCAGAATCGCAATCTGCCCGCGCCTATTAACTAGTTAAATGTCAAACGCAGACAGCGGCATTTAACTACCGCTTCCGGCCGGGCGGCCGGAAATGATGTCATCGCCGACCCCCGTCACATGATCGGGGGTCGGCGATGCTTCAGAATTGTAACCATAGAGGTCCTTCAGACCTCTATGGTTACTGATCGCCGGCAGCTCTGAGCGCCACCCTGTGGTCGGCGCTCACAGCACACCTGATTTTCTGCTACATAGCAGCGAACATAAGATCGCTGCTATGTAGCAGAGGCGATCGTGCTGTGCCTGCTTCTAGCCTCCCATGCTATTGAAGCATGACACTTTGACCCCTTGTTTGTGAAGGGGTCAAAGTGTCTCTTTGGAGTTCAGAAGGTTTCATTTTTGGGTTTCATTTTTTCCCCTTCTACTATCGAAATGGACCCTGTTAAAGTTCAGGCCATTTACGATTGGACTCAGCCGACATCTGTGAAGAGCTTGCAGAAGTTCCTGGGCTTTGCTAATTTTTATCGTCGCTTCATCGCTAACTTTTCCAGTATTGCTAAACCGTTGACTGATTTGACCAAGAAAGGTGCGGATGTGGTCAATTGGTCCTCTGCGGCTGTAGCGGCTTTTCAGGAGTTAAAGCGTCGTTTTGCTTCTGCCCCTGTGTTGTGCCAGCCAGATGTTTAGCTCCCTTTTCAGGTGGAGGTTGATGCTTCTGAAATTGGAGCAGGGGCTGTTTTGTCGCAGAGAAGTTCTGATGGCTCGGTGATGAAACCCTGTGCGTTCTTTTCTAGAAAATTCTCGCCTGCTGAGCGCAATTATGATGTGGGCACTCGGGAGTTGTTGGCCATGAAGTGGGCATTCGAGGAGTGGCGACATTGGCTTGAAGGAGCTAAACATCGCGTGGTGGTCTTGACGGATCACAAGAATTTGCCTTATCTCGAGTCTGCCAAACGGTTGAATCCTAGACAGGCTCGATGGTCGGTCTTTTTCTCCCGTTTTGATTTTGTGGTTTCATACCTTCCGGGATCTAAGAATGTGAAGGCTGATGCCCTGTCAAGGAGTTTTGTGCCTGACTCTCCGGGTGTTCCGGAGCTGGCGGGTATTCTTAAAGAAGGGGTAATTTTGTCTGCCATTTCCCCTGATTTGCGGCGTGTGCTGCAAAAGTTTCAGGCTGATAGACCTGACCGTTGTCCTACGGAGAAACTGTTTGTCCCTGATAGATGGACTGGTAGAGTTATCTCGGAGATTCATTGTTCAGTATTGGCTGGTCATCCTGGAATCTTTGGTACCAGAGATTTGGTGGCTAGATCTTTTTGGTGGCCTTTTTAGTCACGGGATGTGCGTTCTTTTGTGCAGTCCTGCGGGATTTGTGCTCGGGCTAAGCCCTGCTGTTCTCGTGCCAGTGGGTTGCTTTTGCCCTTGCCGATTCCGAAGAGGCCCTGGACGCATATTTCCATGGATTTTATTTCTGATCTCCCTGTTTCTCAAAAGATGTCCGTCATTTGGGTGGTTTGTGATCGCTTCTCTAAGATGGTCCATTTGGTACCCTTATCTAAACTGTCTTCCTCCTCTGATTTGGTGCCATTGTTTTTCCAGCATGTGGTTCGTTTGCATGGCATTCCGGAGAACATCGTCTCGGACAGAGGTTCCCAGTTTGTTTCGAGGTTTTGGCGGTCCTTTTGCGCTAAGATGGGCATTGATTTGTCTTTTTCTTCGGCTTTCCATCCTCAGACTAATGGCCAAACCGAACGAACTAATCAGACTTTGGAGACATATCTGAGATGCTTTGTTTCTGCTGATCAGGATGATTGGGTGTCCTTCTTGCCTTTGGCTGAGTTCGCCCTTAATAATCGGGCCAGCTCGGCTACTTTAGTTTCTCTTTTTTCTGCAATTATGGTTTCCATCCTCGTTTCTCTTCAGGGCAGGTTGAGCCTTCGGACTGTCCTGGTGTGGATGCGGTGGTGGACAGGTTGCAGCAGATTTGGACTCATGTGGTGGACAATTTGACATTGTCCCAGGAGAAGGCTCAACGTTTTGCTAACCGCCGGCGTTGTGTTGGTCCCCTACTTCGTGTTGGGGATTTGGTTTGGTTGTCATCTCGTCATGTTCCTATGAAGGTTTCCTCTCCTAAGTTTAAGCCTCGTTTCATTGGACCATATAAGATTTCTGAGGTTCTTAATCCTGTGTCATTTCGTTTGGACCTTCCAGCTTCTTTTGCCATCCATAATGTGTTCCATAGGTCGTTGTTGCGGAGATACGTGGCGCCTATGGTTCCCTCCGTTGATCCTCCTGCCCCGGTGTTGGTCGACGGGGAGTTGGAGTATGTGGTAGAGAAGATTTTGGATTCTCGTGTTTTGAGATGGAAACTCCAGTACCTGGTCAAGTGGAAGGGTTATGGTCAAGAAGATAATTCCTGGGTTTTTGCCTCTGATGTTCATGCTGCCGATCTTGTTCGTGCCTTTCATTTGGCTCATCCTGATCGGCCTGGGGGCTCTGGTGAGGGTTCGGTGACCCCTCCTCAAGGGGGGGGGTACTGTTGTGAATTCTGTTGTCGAACTCCCTCCTGTGGTCGTGAATGGTACTTCGGCGAGTTCTGTCTATGGGCTCCCTCTGGTGGCTATGAGAGAAGCTGCTGCTTCTGAGGTTCCTTACACAGGTGACGTGGTTTATCCTTTGGTTGGCTTCTCTATTTAACTCCACTCAGATCGTTACTCCATGCCAGCTGTCAATGTTTTAGCATTGGTTCAGTTCGCTCCTGGATCTGCCTGGTGACCTGTCTTCTCCTGCAGAAGCTAAGTTCCTTATTGTTATTTTTGCTCATTGTTTCTTTGTCCAGCTGGTTATCCTGATTTTGTCTTGCTAGCTGGAAGCTCTGGGATGCAGAGTGCCCCCCCCCCCCGCACCGTGAGTCAGTGCGGAGGTCTTTTTTGCACACTCTGTGTGGTCTTTTGTAGGTTTTTGTGCTGACCGCAAAGATTCCTTTCCTATCCTCTGTCTATTTAGTAAGTCTGGCCTCTCTTTGCTGAAACCTATTTCATTCCTGTGTTTGTGACTTTCATCTTTTCTCACAGTCATTATATGTGGGGGGCTGCCTATTCCTTTGGGGAATTTCTCTGAGGCAAGGTAGGCTTTATTTTCTATCTCTAGGGCTAGCTAGCTCTGAGGCTGTGGCGAGGCGCCTAGGGAGCGTCAGGAGCGCTCCACGGCTATTTTTAGTGTGTGTGATAGGATTAGGGCTTGCGGTCAGCAGAGCTCCCACATCCCAGAGCTCGTCCTGTATGAGTTTAACTATCAGGTCGGGTGCTCCTAACCACCAGGTCATAACATACATCACCGGAACCACCATCATTACATAAATACTTCACCATAAACAACATCAGCACATAAAGAAATAACTAGATCCACCATCTGTAGATGACTACATTACAAGACCACCATCAGTACATGACTGCTTAACTAAAACCACCATTAGTACACTATTACATCACTAGAACCATCATCAGTACATAAATGCAGCACCACCAGAATCGTAGTCATGTACTGATGCTATCACCAAAACTACCCTTAGTACATGCATACAGCAAAAAGTTTATTACAGTGACTTATTGCAATGTCAGATAAGCCCCTGGCATATACAATTGTATAACATAAAACGGCAATTTCTAGTATGTCTTTAACAATGGAAAGGAAATACTGGCTATTAGTCATCATTAGACTGTGGAATATACAGGAACCACAGTTCTGATTAGACACAATCAGACAGCTGCAATATTAAGCATTTAAAGAGTATCTTAACTTTTGCCAGATATCTTAAATGTTTTAGCTCCATTAATTCTTAGCAGTTTGGAGTGAGTCTGGCCCCAGAGACTCCCACTTATTTCTCAAAATAGCAATAACCCCTTAACCCACAGTCTACAGTAATAGCTGCCCTATCAACCAGTCTATATTAATAGCCCCCATGAATCTTTGGGTCTGTGAGTGCTGCAATGTGGTGAGGTGACATCATCGCACTGGAACTACACAGCAAAGTTAGATCGCCACTGGACATCAGAGCAGGGAGCTGATTGGCACTCCTCTGACCCTGGAAGTGCTGGCAACACTTCGGGGTCAATCAGCTCCCTGTCTCGGTGGTTCATTTGCATTTACGTATTAAAGACACAAATGCAAATTAATTGAGGTGCCCTCCCCTGCGAAAACAACCATTTTAGTACGTAGTCTGATGGAGGGTAGGTTAATTAAAAAATGTCCCCTTCATCTTGGTGATACACTTAGAAACCCACCAACCTAGGCACCGGACCTCCGATACCTTGCTTGCAGCCAGTGCATCTCCTGGTTACATGATGGCAATATGTTGCTGAGAAAGATGATTTTCCAGCATAAACGATCCAGTCACATATCGAATGAGCATTTTGCTTGTTCATTGTATGATTGTTGGCATATTTTCACATGAAAATGCTCATGTGCGATGCTGGTACTTTTAAATGTGGATGGAACACAAACAAAGTATGTTACACACACTTACACTACACATACAACACACAGCGTATGTTACACACACTCCATGATACACACACGTACAGTGTATGTTACACACAAACACACTGTATGATGCACACGCCGTTACACACTATATGTTACACACACACTGTATGTAACACATACTCACTGCATGAATCTTATATACACACAATGTATGCTAAACACACACTATATGTTACACACAGGTACTCTATGTTACACACACGGTATGCTAAACACATGCTTCTTAGCACACTCTGTGTATGCAACACACTCTACATGCGTGTTACAGACACTTTATGTTACATACACACACTCCATGTTAAACACAAGACATTGTATATTACACACAAAACAAACATGCATGTTACAAACACACACTGTCTATGCTACACACACTGTATGTTAAACAAAAACTCCATGATACACACACCGCATGTTACACACAGACATACACTGCGTGTTATGCACACAAACACGCCCAGCATGTCCCACACACACTGTACACACACTGTATGTGATGCACAGTGGCGTAACTACAAAGTGAGGGGCCCCGGTGCGAACTTTCAAATGGGGTCCCCCCAGCCAAAATATTTCCCACCGAAATTCACATTTTCCCTTTCATTTCGCACACTATAGTTTTGTTGCAATGTTGTATAGTCTGACCTAAGACTGCCCTGTAATCGCTGAGAACAATGATTTTATAACTAACATGTCCTAATTAGGGTGATGTCTTAGGAAGTGCAGACTCTGGGCGTTCATGTCCTCCCTGGCTCTAATTCCAAGCGCACTCCCGGCGTTTGAAATCTGTGTGCTGTTTCTTCCTGGTATGACGCTGCAGTGCGTCATTTCCAGACCTGTGCAGTGTGGGGGTGTATTGGGTGTACTGGTTGGCTCCGGAGCATACGCACTGCACATTCTGATGCTGGCGAGTACACCCAATACTCCCCCACAGTGCACATGCTGGGCTCTGCCCACAGTCGTGTGCCATTCTTCCCAACTTGGAAATTTACAACCCGTACAAACACGGCTTCGCTCCGTGAACCCCGTACACACACGGCTCTGCTCCGTACACACGCGGCTCCGCTCCTTACACCTGCAGATCTGCTCCGTACACCTCATACACATGCAGATCCACTCCGTACACCTCAGACACACAGCTCCGCTCCGTACACACGCGGCTCTGCTTCGTACACTCCATACACACGCGGCTCTGCTTCGTACACCTCACAAACACGCAGCACCACTCCATACACCCCATACATACACGACTCCGCTCACCTCTCTCACACTCGGCTCAGCTTTGTACACTTTGTACACACCTGACTTTGCTCCGTACACCTCGTACACATTGCTCCACTACACACATACACGGCTCCACTCTGTATACCTTGTACAAACACGACTCTGCTACATCCACGCTGTAAACCCCTCCTTACCCCACACATAAACTTCCCCTCATTCAGCACCAAGACAACCAGCACAGCAGAGTCCTGCATACACTGAGGCCACTGATCAGGTGACCCCTGACTTCTCCCCTCCTGTGACCTCATCACAGGTCCTGTGCGCACAGAACAGGTGTGCGTGTGTGTGTGTGTGGCTCGCTCTGCGGGTGGAGGTAGGTGAACGACAGGTGTAAGCAGCACACTGGCCGCACATCAGCACTTTACAGCTGCAACTGCACTTGACTCACCAGCTGCTGTCTTCATGCCTCACCTGGACTCTGTGACAGTTGCTGCCGGCTCCTCAGCTTTGTTGTTTCCCCCTCCATCACTGTCAAGCTTCAGTGACACGCCCAGCCCTTCTGCTAGGTCAGATGTCCTTCACGGACACGCCCACTCACCTCACACTGCTGGAAGTTTAAGCTGGCCATTGTGGGCATGGCCAGCAGGGTGCGTGACTTGTCTGCTGAGTTTCCCGGCTAGTGCTACTTGTTTGCTGGACTGGGCGGGCCCCTAAGCACTCCGGGCCCGGTTGCAGCTGCGACCCCTATGACCGCAGTTGTTACGCCCCTGGTGAGACACACAAACACGCTATGTCCCCCCCCACCCACTGTATGCTACTCCCAATTATGTTATATGCCACACGTGCGAACACTATTTTTGCTATACATAATGTTACACACATATAGCACATAATATAGTAGAAGACACCCTCCATTCAGTCATAGTTTGGAAAGACTTCTGGCTTCTGGGTAAGTGGCTATATTGTAAGCTGTCAGGGGAAGATGGAGGCAATTTTGTCAAGAGCCAATTAGCAGTTTCATCAGGGTGTACACATGAAAGCGAAAAATGAAGAAAAAGGTATTTTAATGCTAGAAATACTACAAAATACTTTAACACACCCATTAACAGCCTTTTACTATGATGCTCATATGACTGAAGCATGCTTTAAATTAATGTTCTTATTTAGTGGAAATACAGCATAGTTTCAAAATAGTAAAGGAGGACAATTTGCTGGTAAACGGTGGCACACACTCGTGCTCATATTTTAATGGTTTTGTTGGTTCTCATGTTTCTTATTATTGGTTTTATTTTGCAGCATTATATGGTGTTTTGTTTGAAAAAAACAAGGAAGCAGCCTTTGCCAATTTCTCCCTCTGGGAATCCCTTGGATTTGCCATTGCCTTTGGATACAGTTCGTTTTTATGTGTGTACATTAAACTTTATATTTTGATGTGTTTTATTGTGGTGGGAATTTTGCTATATGGAGCTGTGGAATATATAGAATATAAAACTCCATGTGAATCAAGTGAAGAGGGACCCAAAGATTAACACCATATATATATTGTACACTGTAACCAAAATTTTATAACCTTGAATGACTTGAAAAATGTTTTCACTTCTAGTTTCCGATATGATTTATAGTATAAAATGTCAGTTTTCTAATAAACAGTTTTCTCCCACCTAGGGGAGGGTGCTGAGAGCTGTCTCTTTTATCTAACATGACACAATTATTAACAAAATGAATATATATTTTTGTATTTATTTATTTTACTCACTTATATAGCGCCAATAATTTCGCAGCGCTTTACATACATCATAAATTGCTGAATTGATGACCAAGAAATTATCACATTTATGGTATCAGAGTTGATTTAATCCCCTCCAGGCTGAACAATTTTGGATTTTTGAGCTGTCATTTTTTCTTCCCCTTTTTTTTTATAAATTTTATATTTCTTTTGATATGACCTTATGGTATCTTATTTTTGTATAGGACAAGTTGTAGTTTTGAATGCCACCATTCATTTTACTATTCAATTTATTGGAAAAAAAAAGGTGCTTTGAAATTGCCTAAAAATACAATTCAGCAATTTTAGGTTTTGTTTTCATGTCCTATGACATTCAATATGTGGTTAAAATAGCCTTGCTATAAGATTCTCCAGGTCATTATGTTCACGGCAATACCATATTTGTATAATTAATTTTTTTTATTTAAAAAAAACTTGTCACCATTTTTTTATCTTCTAAACTCTGGCCATCACCAAATGTGTAAATTGAGTTCCATCAATGGGGCACTGGACACCTACAAAAAAGTATTTTATTCATGTCCTAAATTACATTCAAATTGCTGTGTCCTGCTGGATGAGTGTCTCCAGACCATATTCAGGGCCTCCTTAGTCCCAGGAAACACCTCCTTTTCTTTCTTGACAAACATGGGTGATACTCTTCATCTTGCGCCTGCGCAGTAGAATCATTGACCTAAGCAGATTCACGTCGCTCTTCTCTACTGAAGGCAGAGCAAAGTCCTGAAGTGAGCTGCCTTCACTAGCATGTCATCAACTCTCTGATGAACTGCTGGATGCTCAGTAGGGAGAGCGAGGCGCGCCTGCATAGGTGTCTGATTCAACTGCGCAGGCTTTGAGCACTGTGTGGATGATGTAGGAGACATCATCCAATTCATCAAGAAAGAAGAGGTGGTGTTTGCCAGGGATGAGGAGGATGGCGTTGTGTGAGGGCTTGATTTTGAATGGCAAGTTCACGTTTTTATTGATACAATTTTGGAGTAGATACGACAGTTTGATTGCTTCTTATTGCATTTTTTTCCAGCATTATTGGCACTAAAGCCTGCACAATCCCAGTGTTTCATTTTTTCCTCTTTGCTATGGTTCTGATTGTAATCCTACAAGGCAAATGCCAGTAAAGTAATGTCTTAAGGCATTAAAAATTATTATGTAACAAAAAAGAATCTGTTTTCTACTCTTTTGTCTGGCATCTTTTCCATTCCAGTTTTTGCTGTGTTTCTGATTGATCTATCAAAATTTAAAATGAATTAACCAGACTTTTATGGATGCTGCAATCCCAAATATGTTTTTCATTTTCTTTTCTTTATTTTAAATGGGATTATTTTTTTCATATTTTAAAGAAGTTTTATTCTTTAGTCCCTATAGGGGACTTTCACCTGCAATCGTTCAGTCGCTCACATATGATACTCTGCAATACCACAGAATTTCAGTATATCGTGAAAAGGATGTTCCTCTATGAAGTCCAGTGAGAAGGCATAGAAGGATCAAAATGGCAGCGATGGGGACCTTCAGCAGGCTTCTCAGCTGCCATGATAACACATCGGTTTTCCACAATTGTGTGTTGGGGAGGCTGATACAAGTTGGTGAATGCACATACCAGCTTTAACTTTATTTAAATGCCATTATCAGAGATTGACAGCAGCATGTAAGTGGTAAAATTACAGCAATTGTTGCACAGTCCGGACGCTGTAGTTACAGGCATATGCCAGCTATGCATTACAGCTTTCATTTGCCTGGTACGGTGTGGGCTCTGCTCCTGAGCCTGCTCAATACCTGGGGACCCAACATAAGATGTACCATTATGTCTAATGTCCTGAATGGGTTTATACACTTTCATACTTATATGACTAGTCTTAGATATTCGTTTTAAAATTCTCACTAGTGTTTTTTAATTGTACACATTATATCTTGCTGTTATGTTTTATTTTGTGTCTCCAAATGGGAATGGTAAATGTCTATTGCTAGAATGTGTTGTGGCACAACAGTTGTGCTATGTATTTTTTAACAGAGATTCAGTTGATAAGGAGAGAGACAGAGCTGGCAACAATGATCGATTACAGAGACACAGTGTAGCTGGTAACTGCTGCATTTCAATTTCACATTTTCTTTTCATTATTCAAGCAGAAGTAAGCAAACAATATTGCCGAAAGAAAAGAAAATTTCTAAACTGAGTGTCTGCCAATGCCAGTCAAAGTGTGCTTATCAAAAACTACTGTCCTGAGTCCTTTCACACCCCAGACAAATTTGACATTCACACCACATCAATACTGTTGTTGTTGCTGTTTTTTGGGTATTCTTTATTTTGTCAATTTTTGGAAGGGGTGAATAATTCTGTAAGAAAAATAAAATAAAAAATAGTTGTAAAAAAATCCAGATATTTAACAGCTACTGTCATGTGGATGTCACACATGACAGTTTTGGTGTACACATATTGTATTATTGAAATGTTATATCTTTCCACACCACACTTATACTACAGCTTGTTATTTCTGCTGTTTCTTAGACGAGTACCTAGCATTTCTATTTCAGTCCATTTTTGGGAAGTGGGGAAATTGCAGTTGAAAACAGTTCATTCAAGTGTAGTATATAAAGTGTATAGTAAAAGGAAAGGTGGCAAATGAAATTTAAAATACCGTATATACTCGAGTATAAGCCGAGATTTTCAGCCCATTTTTTTGGGCTGAAAGTCCCCCTCTCGGCTTATACTCGAGTCATATACCCGGGTGTCAGCAGGTGAGGGGGAGCGGGGGCTGTGTAATTATACTTACCTGCTCCCAGCGCAGTCCCTGCAGTCCCTGTCTTCTCCGGCGCTGCAGATTCTTCCTGCACTGAGCGGTCACATGGCACCGCTCAATACAGAAATGAATAGGCAGCTCCACCCCCATAGGGGAGGAGCCGCATATTCATTGCTGTAAATGATCGGTGCCATGTGACCGCTCAATTACAGGAAGAAGCTGCAGCGCCGGAGAAGCCAGGGACTGCAGGGACCGCGCCGCAGCAGGTAAGGGGAGCGCAGCGCTATAATTACCTGCTCCTCGCTCCGGCTCCGTCTGCAGCGTCCTCTAGCAATGACGCTCAATTTAGAGGGCGCTGTGACGTAGTCAGTGCGCGCCCTCTGCTGAGCGTCAGTGCTGGAGACGGAGCCGCAGAGGAGCAGGTAATTATTGAAAGCGCCGGCGTCCTGAGAAGAGAGGTGAGTATGTGATTTTTTTTTTTTTTTTATGGCAGCACCAGCAGCATTCTAAGGAGCACCTATGGGGCCATAAAGGTGCAGAGCATATATGGGGCACAGCATTATAAGGAGCACCTATGGGGCCATAAAGGTGCAGAGCATATATGGGGCACAGCATTATAAGGAGCACCTATGGGGCCATAAAGGTGCAGAGCATATAAGGGGCACAGCATTATAAGGAGCATCTATGGGGCCATAAAGGTGCAGAGCATATAAGGGGCACAGCATTATAAGGAGCACCTATGGGGCCATAAAGGTGCAGAGCATAAATGGGGCACAGCATTATAAGGAGCATCTATGGGGCCATAAAGGTGCAGAGCATATAAGGGGCACAGCATTATAAGGAGCATCTATGGGGC
Organism: Ranitomeya imitator; assembly: GCF_032444005.1. Taxonomy (NCBI): domain Eukaryota; kingdom Metazoa; phylum Chordata; class Amphibia; order Anura; family Dendrobatidae; genus Ranitomeya; species Ranitomeya imitator. Next base: position 200,313,671 of record NC_091286.1, read on the forward strand.
CATAAAGGTGCAGAGCATATAAGGGGCACAGCATTATAAGGAGCATCTATGGGGCCATAAAGGTGCAGAGCATATATGGGGCACAGCATTATAAGGAGCACCTATGGGGCCATAAAGGTGCAGAGCATATAAGGGGCACAGCATTATAAGGAGCACCTATGGGGCCATAAAGGTGCAGAGCATATAAGGGGCACAGCATTATAAGGAGCACCTATGGGGCCATAAAGGTGCAGAGCATAAATGGGGCACAGCATTATAAGGAGCACCTATGGGGCCATAAAGGTGCAGAGCATATATGGGGCACAGCATTATAAGGAGCACCTATGGGGCCATAATCAAAGGTGCAGAGCATATATGGCACAGCATTATAAGGAGCATCTATGGGGCCATAATCAACGGTGCAGAGCATATATGGGGCACAGCATTATAAGGAGCACCTATGGGGCCATAAAGGTGCAGAGCATATATGGGGCACAGCATTATAAGGAGCACCTATGGGGCCATAAAGGTGCAGAGCATATATGGGGCACAGCATTATAAGGAGCACCTATGGGGCCATAAAGGTGCAGAGCATATATATGGCACAGCATTATAAGGAGCATCTATGGGGCCATAATCAACGGTGCAGAGCATTCTATATAGCACAGTTGTATATGGAGCATCTATGGGGCAATAATGAACGGTATGGAGCATCTATTTTTATTTTTGAAATTCACCGGTAAATGCTGCATTTTCTACCCTAGGCTTATACTCGAGTCAATAAGTTTTCCCAGTTTTTTGCGGCAAAATTAGGGGGGTCGGCTTATACTCGGGTCGGCTTATACTCGAGTATATACGGTAAAAGAAAACCCCATACCATGGCATCTGGCAATACGAATGTAGAGACTGCAAGCAGCAGCACTAACATATTGACTGAGATGAACAGCATGTATTTGGACTCAATAAGTTGCGGAGATAAAGCACATGATTAAAATTGTCTTGTTGTGTTGGAGGTTTCTGGGGGTAGATTTGCTTATTCTGCAGTCAGCACAGAAAGGCTATGTGCACATGTTGCTTATTTGGCTGCAGATCTGCAGCGGATTTGCCTCTGCAGATTCGCAGCAGTTTTCCATCAGGTTTACAGTACCATATAAACCTATGGAAAACCAAATCCGCAGTGCCCATGCTGCAGAAAAAACGCGTCGAAACGCAGCGGTTTATTTTCCGCAGCATTTCAATTCTTTGTGCGGATTCTACAGCGTTTTACATCTGCTCCTCAATAGGAAGCTGTAGGTGTAAAAACACAGGTAAAATCTGCACAAAAAAATCCACGGTAAATCCGCGGGTAAACCGCCGGTAAAACGTGAAGCGTCATCACCTACTCAAGTGGAAAAAGCAAGCAATTATATGGGAAAGACTCAACTGTCCCCCTACCCTTTTTCCTTGAGCTGATATCGTTAGTAGCCACAACTCAAGTTGTACCTGGTTGATGTAATCATCATCTTCTACTTATTATAAAGTAACTACTAATCTTCCATCCCTGTTGCATTGTCAGAAATTGATACCAGACTCTTGGCCAAGAATCAATTGTACACTCTCAACCCAACTCAACTTTAACCTATTCAAGATTCTGGTGGTGCAGATACTGTTGTTCCTCTTAGTACAATCCATTGCCTTTCACAAAATGGTATTGTGCACTCAGCCTTGCTAAAAGATATTCAGCCAACAATATTTCTTTCAGAAAGGGGTGGTTATTCTGTGATCTCATATGCAGGGAAACAAGATCTACTTACTAGGATTGACATTGATCTTGAAAGTGTACAGCACAGCTGACACAACTATGCATCACCACAACCAGAACATGTGGTCAAGCCTCCAGAGTTGAGGTGCAACGTCTGGTTACAAAGCTAGGTGGCATTTATCCACCTCCTCCTACATTACCTCTGCATAATTTCAATAAACATTAGCCTATCCCTAACAGTAAAAGGTCACGCATTGCATCCACTCCCCACTTTTATTCTTTCCATGTTAGCCTAAACATCACCCAGCTGCTTTACAGCTAATGAGCACGGGCAACAAAAGCCATACAGTGGACGCTGGAGGGTACCCCTCTCAAATTCAACTCGGCATTGTTGTAATTGAAAATCCCTAGAACAATGTGGATGCATTTCATTTGGGCAAGGCATCCCATGCTCTATGCAAGGTACATGTTCTAAATTTGAATTTTTTAAAGAAAAGATGTGGTGGACATTTTAACTGTTCTTTCATGACGAAACACCCACTACAGGCCAATTAGTTTGCTACCTAATTTCCATTGTTACGATGTTCAACTGTGCCCATTCCAGTGCTGCCGCTGCAACAAATAGCCAAGGCAACAACAATTATAGAATAGGGCTCATATGCCCACTTGCGATGAAATCGGACAAATTCAATCCGATAAAAAATCGGATTTAATTCGGACCAATGTTAATCTATGATTGTATGCTCATCTGCATTTTTTTCCAGCTCGGATTGGATCATGATCGGACTGGAAAAAAATCCCAGCATGCAAATATATGCACTGCTCAAAAAAATAAAAAGAACACTTAAACAACAGAATATAACTCCAAGTAAATCAAACTTCTGTGAAATCAAACTGTCCACTTAGGAAGCAACACTGTTTGACAATCAATTTCACATGCTGTTGTGCAAATGGAATAGACAACAGATGGAAATTATTGGCAATTATCAAGACACTCATTAAAGGACTGGTTCTGCAGGTGGGGACCACAGACCAAATCTCAGTACCAATGCTTTCTGGCTGATATTTTTGGTCACTTTTGAATGTTGGTTGTGCTTTCATACTCGTGGTAGCATGATACAGACTCTACAACCCACACAAGTGGCTCATGTAGTGCAACTCATCCAGGATGGCACATCAATGCGAGCTGTGGCAAGAAGGTTTGCTCTGTCTGTCAGCATAGTGTCCAGAGGCTGGAGGCACTACCAGAAGACAGGCCAGTACACCAAGAGATGTGGAGGGGGCCGTAGGAGGGCAACAACGCAGCAGCAGGACCGCTAACTCAGCCTTTGTGCAAGGAGGAACAGGAGGAGCACTGCCAGAGCCCTGCAAAATGACCTCCAGCAGGCCACAAATGTGCATGTATCTGCACAAAGTTAGAAACCGACTCCATGAGGTTGGTCTGAGTGTCCGACGTCCACAGATGGGGGTTGTACTCACAGCCTAACACCGTGTAGGATGATTGGCATTTGCCACAGAACACTAGGATTGACAAATTCGCCACTGGCTCCCTGTGCTCTTCACAGGTGAAAGCAGGTTCACACTGAGCACCTGTGTCAGACATGACAGAGTCTGGAGATGCCGTGGAGAGTGATCTGCTGCCTACATCATCCTTCAGCATGACCAGTTTGGCAGTGGGTCAGTAATGGTGTGGGGTAGTATTTTGTTGGAGGGCCGCACAGCTCTCCATGTGCTCGCCAGAGGTAGCCTGACTGCCATTAGGTACCGAGATGAGATCCTCAGACCCCTTGTGAGACCATATGCTGGTTTGGTTGACCCTGGGTTCCTCCTAATGCAGGACAATGCCAGACCTCATGTGGCTGAATTGTGTCAACAGTTCCAGCAAGATGAAGGCATTGAAGCTATGGACTGGCCTGCCCATTCCCCAGACCTGAATCTGATTGAACACGTCTGGGACATCATGTCTTGCACTATCCACTAACGTCACATTGCACCACAGACTGTCCGGGAATTGGCGGATGCTTTAGTCCAGGTCTGGGAGGAGATCCCTCAGGAGACCATCCGCTGCGTCATCAGGAGCATGCCCAGGCGTTGTAGGGATATCATACAGGCATATGGTGGCCACACACACTACTGAGCATCATTTCCTCGTCTTGAGGCATTTCCACTGAAGTTGGATCAGCCTGTAACTTCATTTTCAACTTTGATTTTGAGCATCATTCCAACTCCAGACCTCCGTGGGATATTAGTTGTGATTTACGGTGATCATTTTTAGGTTTTATTATTCTTAACACATTCCACTATTTAATGAATAAAGATTTAGGGTATGTGTTCACATTCAGGAAACGCTGCGTGTTTGATGCAGTGTAGAGCCGCAGCGTCAAACATGCAGTGTCCAGATGTTGCAGCATAGTGAAGGGGATTTCATGAAATCCCATCTCCACTATGCGGTAAAACACGCAGACCCGCATTAACGGACATGCGGCGCGTCTTTTCAGAACGCAGCATATCTGATTACAGTGCGGCGCCGTAAATTTCCCTTAGATAATCATTAGATGCGGTTTTAGTGAAATGCGTAGTAACTGCGTTAATGCAGCTTACTACGCATATCACATGCCGGCTTACCTGTCCCGCCGCCGGAAGCCACGTGTCCACTGCAGTTCTCGCGGGAAGATAAGTTCTCTCTTTAACTTGGCTTACCGCGAGAACTGCCATGCACGTGACCGGGGGTTATCTCCGGTCACAGTAGGCTGGTTCTCACGGTCAGCTGACCATGAGTACTAGATTGTAGGTGATCGCTGGAGAGTTATCAGACATCCAGAGATGTCAGACATCCAGATATAGCAGAGCTGGACTCGTCGGGGGACACTCATTATGGGATATCTGCAGACAGGGAGTATGAATTTGGTTTGCTTGGCTTTGCTTCTTTGCAGAATGAGGGTCTTCAAGAGGATTGAGCGTACAATAAAGATATGGTCAAAAAATGTGTGTAATCATTTCATTAAAATACTTTTTTCTAGTGTCTGTGTTTTATTTATGCAGCGCCCCAGAGTCCTGGTCGTTGCAGTAATGTCGCTCTGCCACTAAGTGGAGTGATGTTATGTCTGATTGCACTAAAGGAGTTCACCTGACCAGGTATCACAAGCACACATTACACTTCACACTCTGGCCACTAGGGGGAGCAAAAGGCACTATTTATTAGGCCACTCCTCACACTGGTAAAACTAGGGGTCGGATAGGAAGTTAGAGGAGAACGCAGCCTGGGAGAGTACAGGGAGGACCTGTCAGGGGTGGGTTCCTGACAGGGGCTTAGCAGAAAGAGGAGAAAGTGACGGAGCCGCGCCTGCACTACCTTGCGGCGGTATCCTAAGAAAGGACACGAAGAGAAGGATATTGTGGAAAAGTGAGCAACGAGATCAAAGCACAAAGGAGAGCCAGTAGGAGTCGTGCCCCGAGAACGGCAACATCCTACTGAGGCGCGTAGCCAGTGACCGGAACACCGAGGAAGTAACTGACTCCAAGCATTACTTCAAATACCGCAGGACAGTTGATTATAGGTTGGCTGTCTACCATACATCACCTAAGAAGACATAGGGGGGCAAGCGTTGAGAGGGGCATCTCTAGGGTCCCAGAATAGCTCCGAGCCTTCCCGTCAAACGGGTGCGTCCTATCCAGATAAACTTGCGGGACGGAGGGAGAGAGAGAGAAAGAACGAACACGAGAGTTGTGAGGACTATCCCGAATGCTCAGCAGGGAAGAACTACAACACACAGGCGCTAGTGGTCGGCACTGATTTCCACCTGCAAAGGGAACTCTGGCTGTGCCTTCGGACCGGCCGGTCTCAGACAGCCCAGTTAGCAGTGCTCTGGATTGAGGATCCCGAAGTCTTCAGTAAAAGGTAAAGAGACTGCAACCCTGTGTCCTCGTTATTAACTGCGCCTCACACCATCACCACCTACACTACTGGGAAGCCCTGGGGATATACTTCACCTGTGGGAAGGTATACCATCTAGCTGCCATCACATCACCCCAGTGGAGCCCAAGCAGCGTCGGTCACCCTGACCGAATACCACAGGTGGTGTCACGAAACCTTAGCCGACTTTCATCACCCCCTTTCATTGGACACCCCGTAGCAGGGTCACGCACCGGGTCCAGCCACCGTGACAGCCCTAGAACTGAGACAGAGAGGACCGGTACCGAGTAACCCGCGGCCCTGCATCTGGGGGCACTCCATTTACACTTTACTAGGATTAATAATACATAGGCGTCTTATTGATGCCTCGCCATTATTAAACAAGCTTAATGTCACCAAAGGTGTCATTAACCCCTTATTACCCCATATTCCACTGCTACTCGGGAGTGGGAAGAGAGAGGTTAAGCGCCAGAATTGGCACATCTTACCAATGCGCCATTTCTGGGGCGGCTGGGGGCTGGTATTTGTAGCCGGGGGGCCAATATCCATTTTCCCTCTCTAGGCTTTAAATATTAGCCCGCAGCTGTCTGAGTAGCCTTTCTGGCTATAAATTATAGGGGAACCCCACATCATTTTTTTTTGGGGGGGGGGTTTGCAGGCTGATATTCATAGCCTGGGAAGCTCCATGGGTATTAACCCCCTCACAGGCTACAAATATCAGTCCCCCAGTTGCTGGCTTTCCCTCTCTGGGGCAGAAAATTGCACGGGAGCCCATGCCAATTTTTTTTTAAATTAAACATATTGCATTTAAGGCCAGGGTAAATACCTGATACTGCCGTTGGGCACTCAGGACCGGAGCGTTCAGCTGCATAGAAATACGTACAGCCGCACAATCCGGGCCCGTGTGCCTGTGGCAGTGCCGGGTATTGAAGCGAGAGACTTGTGTGGGTTTCTCGCAAGTGTGACCCCGGCCTAACGCAGATTTCATGGGTGTATGTGTCTTTATTTAAGGCAGGGATCACACATGCGAGAAACGTGGACGAGTCTCGCATCTTAATACCCAGCACTGGCGCCAGCACTCGGGACCGGAGCGTGCTGCTGAATAGAAATACATGAAGAGAGAGACTTGGAAGCAGCACACCGTTTGTAGTGAAAAAGTGCTTATTTAATCAGCCCAGAAAGCGATGTTTCGGTCCCAACAGGAACCTTTCTCAAGCAGTGAACATATGAAAGTGCCAGGTATATAAAAAGTATACATGATTATAATCATTTGCATTAATCATCATTGTAAGAGCATGTATTTACATTATAATTGACATGCATAAAGTGCAGGCAGTGATACAGGAATTATTCATCATCACATAAAGTGCAGTGCATAGATATAAATAAAGAAGGCATTGAAGAATATGCATTTAGAGACAACAATTGGTAATGATAAAATAGGTGTATAGCCTTGTTAATCACATCCATGACTTGTCCCAAAGGAACGAAACCTCAGTGCTACTAAGTCACAGCGCTTTTTAAAGAAAAAATATATACCCATATAAACAAAAAAATAAATGTACGAGGTGTTATAGCATGATTATAATTCAGTTTTCATCTTGTGTTAATATAAAACACCAAAGTCATAAATCTATCATTATCAAGCATGTTACAAAGGAACGAAACCTCAGCACTTCAATATATGCATATAATGACTGATAAGCTACAACATCTTTGTTTATAAACAGAAAAACTTAATGTACAGCACTAGTGTTGAGCATTCCGATTCCGCAAGTATCGGGTATCGGCCGATATTCGCGGTATCGGAATTCCGATACCGGGTTCCGATACTTTCAGTGTATCGGAAACCGGAATCGGAAATTCCCATCATGCAAACTCCCGGATTTTTATGAATCAGCCAATGAGGAATGATATGAAGTGAGGGCACATCCTGTTCTGCATGGTGGGCATGTAACTACTGGCATGGCTGTGATTGGCTGCTGAAATGATGTCACAACGCCCTTTAAAAGTTGCCGCCGCCATTTTGCGCTCACTCTGCTGTGAATTCAGTTAGGGACAGGACGCTGTGTTCTGACCGAGGGCCAGTTTAGAGATAGCGATTTGCTTCATTGTGCTTAACCCAGGTTAAAGGGAACCTGTCACCCCGAAAATCGCGGGTGAGGTAAGCCCACCGGCATCAGGGGCTTATCTGCAGCATTCTGTAATGCTGTAGATAAGCCCCCGATGTTACCTGAAAAAGGAGAAAAAGACGTTAGTTTATACTTACCCAGGGGCGGTCCCGCTGCTGGTCAGGTCGGATGGGCGTCTCCGGTCCGCTGCGGCGCCTATCTTCTTTCCATGACGTCCTCTTCTGATCTTCAGCCACGGCTCCGGTGCAGGCGTACTTTGCTCTGCCCTCTTGAGGGCAGAGTATAGTACTGCAGTGCGCAGGCGCCGGAAAGGTCAGAGGCCCGGCGTCTGCGCACTGCAGTACTTTGTCTGCCCTCAACAGGGCAGAGCAAAGTACGCCTGCGCCGGAGCCGTGGCTGAAGATCAGAAGAGGACGTCATGGAAAGAAGATAGGAGGCACCGCAGCGGACCGGAGACGCCCATCCGACCTAACCAGCAGCGGGACCGCCCCTGGGTGAGTATAATATAACGTCTTTTTCTCCTTTTTTAGGTAACATCGGGGGCTTATCTACAGCATTACAGAATGCTGTAGATAAGCCCCTGATGCCGGTGGGCTTACCTCACCCGCGATTTTCGGGGTGACAGGTGCCCTTTAATTTAGCAACCGCTGTGTGTTCACCTTGCTTTTGCCTTGCAGCGCTGTTCACAGCTGTCTGCAATGTCTGTGTGTGTGAGTGCAGCTCACTCTGCTGTCTGTCCATAGCCATAGCTGCTTGTGGTCAGCTCAGGGTGCTTCACTGCCTCATACTGCTTAATCCTTTTTTTTTTTTTGGCAATTAGTGCAGCCTGCTGCACATTATTTCACATATATCCTATATTAGTGGCTTTCCATCTGTATCCTGCTAGTTTGTGGAAAATCACTATATAGGATTAGATAGAGGAGCTTTGTTTGGCCTTGCAGCGTCGTTCGCGGCTGTCTGCACGGTCTGTGTAGGTGCAGCTCACTCTGCTGTCTGTCCATAGCCATAGCCGGTTGTGTTCAGCTCAGAGTGCGTCACTGCCTCATACTGCTAAATCCATAGTCCTTTTTTTGCAATTAGTGCAGCCTGCTGCACATTTTTTCAAATATATCCTATATTAGTGGCTTTCCATCTGTATCCTGCTAGATTGTGGAACATCACTATATAGGATTAGATAGAGGAGCTTTGTTTGGCCTTGCAGTGCCGTTCGCGGCAGTCTGCACGGTCTGTGTGCGAGTACTGCACTCACTCTGTAGTGTCTGTTCTACAAAACAAACCCAAAGTTCACCAAACACTCAACTTTACTGTTGTGTAGGCCACATAAGCGCATAATAAAGTCTAGTCCACACTCCCGAAAATAAGCGTTTCTTATACCTGTTAGCAGCTGTTCAGGAATAAGCACACTAAGACGTTAGTACTTTTCTGCCTATCTTTATCAGTCAACCAAGATGAAGAAGGCAGGGAGTAAGGCACGTGGGCGTCGGCGTGGAGCAGGGAGAGGACGTGGGGATTGTGCGCCAGCTGCGGGCACCGGTGACTCACCATCCCCCAGTTTCAGCAGGGAGCAGACCTTTATGTGCAGCTTTGTCGGAGCTCGCCGTACCCCGCTGCTGCGGGACGAACAAATTGAAGCCGTTGTCGGATGGGTGGCAGCTAATGCATCAACTTCAATTAATGCCACATCCTCTCAGGCACAGAGCACTGAAGAGCAACCATCTGTCTCTTCACCACCTGCCAAATTGCCCAGGCAGTCAGAGAGCTCAGGACAGGAGCCATCTTCTACTTCTGTTCTCTGAATCTCTTGGCTTGGAAACAGGGGGCCAGCCAAGCAGCATTCGAGAATCAGAAGAAGAGGCTGTATGCAGTGATGCGCAACAGCTTTGTCTCTCTGAATCAGAAGAGGCGGGTGGGACAGTGCCTCCGGTTACCACTTCTCAGTACGCATCAGATGAGGAGACCCAGGTGCCAGTTTCCGGTGCATACTGTGCTGCCGAGAATACCCAGGAGAAGCAGTTGGTGGCAGAGAGTAGCGTAGATGATGAGGTCCTCGACCCATCATGGCGTGAGGACCAGGAAGGTGGTGGGAGCAGCTCTGAGGAAGAGATTCCCCGAACAGCTGGGAGAGGGAGGGGGAAGACTGCGGCGCCTGGAGCCTCCACTTCAGCACCCATTAGGAGCATGCCTCTTCCAAAATCCAAAGTGGGTGCTCCCAAGACTTGCACTGCCTGGTCCTTTTTTGACACAGTTGCAGATGACATTTGCTTTTTTAAATGCAAGCTGTGTAGTCAGAAAATCAAAAGAGGTAAAAATGTCAGCAACCTCAATACCTCAAACATGTGGAAACATGCTGAACAAGCACATGGTGGAGTTACAAAAACACACTGAAGACCTAGGCCAACGTCCAGCGGCACCTACCACCTCTTCAGCTCATGTTGTTGCCTCTTCCTCCAGCACACACACTGCTGGTTCAGCATCCTCACAGGATCGCCATGGAAGAACCTCTGGCACTGTTGTCCAGAGACCCAGTGTAATTCCACCCACAGCTCCACGTTCCCAGTCATCCTCACACTCCCTGCCCAGTCTACAGCCATCAGTAGCACAGATATGGGAGAAAAGGCGGCCATTCTCGGCAAACCACCCACGAGCACTGGCTCTGAATGCAGGCATTGCCAAACTTCTGTCACTGGAAATGCTCTCATTCAGGCTGGTGGAGACTGACAGCTTCCATAACTTGATGGCATTGGCAGTCCCACAATACAATGTGCCCAGCCGCTTTTATTTCAGTAGGCAAGCCGTCCCTGCCCTGCAAAAGCATGTGGAGGCAAACATCAAACATGCGCTACTAAACACCGTTAGTAGCAAGGTCAGGGACGATACCTTTCCCTCACTGCCCATTGGGTCAATGTTGTGGAGCCGGGTACAGACATGGCGAGTGGCGCTGTACGTGTACTGTCAACACCAAGGATTGCAGGAGTCCAGTCTGTGCACATTGACTCCTCCTCATACTCCAGTTCCTCAGAATCATTGCTGCAGGAGCCGTCACGGTCTACCTCCACCTTGACCCGTGAACGCTTACCTGTTACAACCGATATGAGCACAGCTGTGGCCAAACGTCAAAAGGCCGTACTTAAATTAATTTCTTTGGGGAATCAAAGCCACACAGCGCAGGAGCTCTGGAATGCCATCAATTCTGAGAGCGACAAGTGGTTTGCGCCAGCGAATCTCAAGACAGGCATGGTAGTGTGTGACAATGGCCGAAATCTGGTGGCAGCTTTAGCCCTTGGCAACCTCACTCACATCCCATGCGTGGCACATGTGCTCAATTTGGTTGTGCAGAGTTTTCTGAGGGACTATCCGGATCTTGATGCACTGCTGCACAAGGTCCACCTTGAGTGTGCTCACTTGCAGCGTTCCAGCATGGCCAGATCGCGCATTGCAACTCTGCAGCGCCGATTCCGTCTTCCGGAACATCGCATCATATGTGACCTCCCCACCAGGTGGAATTCCACGTTACATATGTTGGAGCGGTTGTGTGAGCAGCAGCCAGCAGTAATGGAGTACCAGCTGCATCAGGCGCAAAGAAGTCGCAGTACGCACCGTTCTGACTTCACAACCACTCAGTGGGCCATTATGAAGGACATCTGCCAGGTTTTGCGGGCCTTTGATGAATCCACACGGATGGCTAGTGCAGATGATGCACTAGTCAGCGTGACTGTCCACCTTATCTGCTTGCTTGAAAGAACCCTGCAAGCGCTAAGGGATGAGGTGGTGGAAGAGGATGAGGAGTCAGAAATGCCATCGGCTTCTGGACAGTCTGCTGTTATGATAAGGTAATTCAGTACCACAATGGACATAGAGGTCAGAGCACATACAGTGACCTGACAATAACCCAAAAACTTAGAACGAGCTCTGAGACGTGGGAACTCTGCTGACCGCAATCCCTAATCCTCTCCAACCACACTAGAGGCAGCCGTGGATTGCGCCTAACGCTCCCTATGCAACTCGGCACAGCCTGAGAAACTAGCTAGCCTGAAGATAGAAAATAAGCCTACCTTGCCTCAGAGAAATACCCCAAAGGAAAAGGCAGCCCCCACATATAATGACTGTGAGTTAAGATGAAAAGACAAACGTAGAGATGAAATAGATTTAGCAAAGTGAGGCCCGACTTTCTGAACAGAGCGAGGATAGGAAAGGTAACTTTGCGGTCAACAAAAAACCCTACAAAAACCATGCAAAGGGGGCAAAAAGACCCTCCGTACTGAACTAACGGCACGGAGGTACACCCTCTGCGTCCCAGAGCTTCCAGCAAGCAGGAAAAAACAAATAGACAAGCTGGACAGAAAAAAGCAGCAAACAAAATAGCAAAGCGGAACTTAGCTATGCAGAGCAGCAGGCCACAGGAACGATCCAGGAGGAAACAGGTCCAATACTAGAACATTGACTGGAGGCCAGGATCAAAGCACTAGGTGGAGTTAAATAGAGCAGCACCTAATGACTTCACCACATCACCTGAGGAAGGAAACTCAGAAGCCGCAGTACCACTTTCCTCCACCAACGGAAGCTCACAGAGAGAATCAGCCGAAGTACCACTTGTGACCACAGGAGGGAGCTCTGCCACAGAATTCACAACAGTACCCCCCCTTGAGGAGGGGTCACCGAACCCTCACCAGAGCCCCCAGGACGACCAGGATGAACCATATGAAAGGCACGAACAAGATCGGGAGCATGGACATCAGAGGCAAAGACCCAGGAATTATCTTCCTGAGCATAACCCTTCCACTTAACCAGATACTGGAGTTTCCGTCTTGAAACACGAGAATCCAAAATCTTCTCCACAATATACTCCAACTCCCCCTCCACCAAAACGGGGGCAGGAGGATCAACAGATGGAACCATAGGTGCCACGTATCTCCGCAACAATGACCTATGGAATACGTTATGTATGGAAAAAGAATCTGGAAGGGTCAGACGAAAAGACACAGGATTAAGAACCTCAGAAATCCTATACGGACCAATGAAACAAGGTTTAAACTTAGGAGAGGAAACCTTCATAGGAATATGACGAGAAGATAACCAAACCAAATCCCCAACACGAAGTCGGGGACCCACACAGCGTCTGCGATTAGCGAAACGTTGAGCCTTCTCCTGGGACAAGGTCAAATTGTCCACTACATGAGTCCAAATCTGCTGCAACCTGTCCACCACAGTATCCACACCAGGACAGTCCGAAGACTCAACCTGCCCTGAAGAGAAACGAGGATGGAACCCAGAGTTGCAGAAGAACGGCGAAACCAAGGTAGCCTAGCTGGCCCGATTATTAAGGGCGAACTCAGCCAAAGGCAAAAAGGACACCCAGTCATCCTGATCAGCAGAAGCAAAGCATCTCAGATATGTTTCCAAGGTCTGATTGGTTCGTTCGGTCTGGCCATTAGTCTGAGGATGGAAAGCCGAGGAAAAAGACAAGTCAATGCCCATCCTACCACAAAAGGCTCGCCAAAACCTCGAAACAAACTGGGAACCTCTGTCAGAAATGATATTCTCTGGAATGCCATGTAAACGAACCACATGCTGGAAGAACAATGGCACCAAATCAGAGGAGGAAGGTAATTTAGACAAGTGTACCAAATGAACCTTCTTAGAGAAGTGATCACAGACCACCCAAATGACTGACATCTTTTGAGAGACGGGAAGATCTGAAATAAAATCCATAGAGATATGTGTCCAAGGCCTCTTCGGGACAGGCAAGGGCAAAAGCAACCCACTGGCACGAGAACAGCAGGGCTTAGCCCGAGCACAAATCCCACAGGACTGCACAAAAGTACGCACATCCCGCGACAGAGATGGCCACCAAAAGGATCTAGCCACTAACTCTCTGGTACCAAAGATTCCAGGATGACCAGCCAACACCGAACAATGAACCTCAGAGATAACTTTATTCGTCCACCTATCAGGGACAAACAGTTTCTCCGCTGGGCAACGATCAGGTTTATTAGCCTGAAATTTTTGCAGCACCCGCCGCAAATCAGGGGAGATGGCAGACACAATTACTCCCTCTTTGAGGATACCCGCCGGCTCAGATAAACCCGGAGAGTCGGGCACAAAACTCCTAGACAGAGCATCCGCCTTCACATTTTTAGAGCCCGGAAGGTACGAAATCACAAAGTCAAAACGGGCAAAAAACAGCGACCAACGAGCCTGTCTAGGATTCAACCGCTTGGCAGACTCGAGATCAGTCAAGTTCTTATGATCAGTCAAGACCACCACGCAATGCTTAGCTCCTTCAAGCCAATGACGCCACTCCTCGAATGCCCACTTCATGGCCAGCAACTCTCGATTGCCCACATCATAATTTCGCTCAGCAGGCGAAAACTTCCTGGAAAAGAAGGCGCATGGTTTCATCACCGAGCAATCAGAACTTCTCCGCGTCAAAACAGCCCCTGCTCCAATCTCAGAAGCATCAACCTCGACCTGGAACGGAAGCGAAACATCTGGTTGACACAACACAGGGGCAGAAGAAAAACGACGCTTCAACTCTTGAAAAGCTTCCACAGCAGCAGAAGACCAATTGACCAAATCAGCACCCTTCTTGGTCAAATCGGTCAATGGTTTAGCAATACTAGAAAAATTGCAGATGAAGCGACGATAAAAATTAGCAAAGCCCAGGAACTTTTGCAGACTTTTCAGAGATGTCGGCTGAGTCCAATCATGGATGGCTTGGACCTTAACAGGGTCCATCTCGATAGTAGAAGGGGAAAAGATGAACCCCAAAAATGAAACCTTCTGAACACCAAAGAGACACTTTGATCCCTTCACAAACAAAGAATTAGCACGCAGGACCTGAAACACCGTTCTGACCTGCTTCACATGAGACTCCCAATCATCCGAGAAGATCAAAATGTCATCCAAGTACACAATCAGGAATTTATCCAGGTACTCTCGGAAGATGTCATGCATAAAGGACTGAAACACTGATGGAGCATTGGCAAGTCCGAATGGCATTACTAGATACTCAAAATGGCCCTCGGGCGTATTAAATGCAGTTTTCCATTCATCGCCTCGCTTAATACGCACAAGATTATACGCACCACGAAGATCTATCTTGGTGAACCAACTAGCCCCCTTAATCCGAGCAAACAAATCAGATAACAATGGCAAGGGGTACTGAAATTTAACCGTGATCTTATTTAGAAGGCGGTAATCTATACAAGGTCTCAGTGAACCATCCTTCTTGGCTACAAAAAAGAACCCTGCTCCTAATGGCGACAATGACAGGCGAATATACCCCTTCTCCAAGGACTCCTTCACATAACTCCGCATAGCGGCGTGCTCATGCACAGATAAATTAAACAGTCAACCTTTTGGGAATTTACTACCAGGAATCAAATCGATAGCACAATCACAATCCCTATGCGGAGGTAGGGTATCGGACTTGGGCTCATCAAATACATCCCGGTAATCAGACAAGAACTCTGGAACCTCAGAAGGGGTGGATGACGAAATAGTCAGAAATGGGACATCACCATGTACCCCCTGACAACCCCAGCTGGACACAGACATGGATTTCCAATCCAATACTGGATTATGGACTTGTAGCCATGGCAACCCCAACACGACCACATCATGCAGATTATGCAACACCAGAAAGCGAATAACCTCCTGATGTGCAGGAGCCATGCACATGGTCAGCTGGGTCCAGTACTGAGGCTTATTCTTGGCCAAAGGCGTAGCATCAATTCCTCTCAATGGAATAGGACACTGCAAGGGCTCCAAGAAAAACCCACAACGCCTAGCATACTCCAAGTCCATCAAATTCAGGGCAGCGCCTGAATCCACAAATGCCATGACAGAATACGATGACAAAGAGCAGATCAAGGTAACGGACAGAAGAAATTTTGACTGTACCATACCAATGGTGGCAGACCTAGCGAACCGCTTAGTGCGCTTAGGACAATCAGAGATAGCATGAGTGGAATCACCACAGTAGAAACACAGCCCATTCAGACGTCTGTGTTCTTGCCGTTCAACTCTGGTCAAAGTCCTACCGCACTGCATAGGCCCAGGTTTAAGCTCAGGTAATACCGCCAAATGGTGCACAGATCTACGCTCACGCAAGCGTCGACCGATCTGAATGGCCAAAGACATAGACTCATTCAGACCAGCAGGCATAGGAAATCCCACCATGACATCCTTAAGGGCTTCAGAGAGACCTTTTCTGAAAATAGCTGCGAGCGCACCTTCATTCCATTGAGTGAGTACGGACCACTTTCTAAATTTCTGACAATATACCTCTATCTCATCCTGACCCTGACACAGAGCCAGGAAATTTTTCTCTGCCTAATCCACTGAATTAGGTTCATCGTACAGCAATCCGAGCGCCAGGAAAAACGCATCGATATTACTTAATGCAGGATCTCCTGACGCAAGAGAAAATGCCCAGTCCTGACGGTCGCCACGTAAAAAAGAAATAATGATCCTAACTTGTTGAACTGGGTCACCAGAGGAGCGAGGTTTCAAAGCCAGAAATAGTATACAATTATTTTTGAAACTCAGAAATTTAGTTCTATCTCCAAAAAAAATCAGGAATAGGAATTCTCGGTTCTAACATAGAATTCTGAACCACAAAGTCTTGAATATTTTGTACTCTTGCCGTGAGCTGATCCACACATGAAGACAGACCTTTAATGTCCATCGCTACACCTGTGTCCTGAACCACCCAAATGTCTAGGGGAAAAAAAAGGCAAAACACAGTGCAGAGAAAAAAAAATGGTCTCAGAACTTTTTTCCCTCTATTGAGAATCATTAGTACTTTGGGCCTCCAGTACTGTTATGATAAGGTAATTCAGTACCACAATGGACATAGAGGTCAGAGCACATACAGTTGCATGTAAAGAAGCTGCGGAGACACCATCACGTGTTTCTCGACGCAAGCAGTGAATAGCCAGGCCTTTCCCCGGGAAGGAACAACCACGGGAATGGCAGCATCCTATGAAGGAAAGCCACCTATGCCAAGCATGGTATCCATCCACAGACAGCTGTTTCGGGGTTTTTGCCCCTCATCAGTGTGGAGTAGGAATCTGGCTATTAGGAGCAGCGCCTAGTAAAAAGGCTATAAAGGCACAGATGATTGGCCTCGGGGAGACCAAAACATCCAACACCGCGGAGACACCATCACGTGTTTCTCAACGCAGTGATTCCAGAACACTGCCCCCATCCCTTATGGGAAATATGCAGATCCCACGTGATGGTGTCTCCGCGGTGTTGGATGTTTTGGTCTCCCCGAGGCCAATCATCTGTGCCTTTATAGCCTTTTTACTAGGCACTGCTCCTAATAGCGTGACGTGGTTCCTCACAAAGGACTAGGCAGGCGACCTTTGGTGAGGAGGATGAGGAGGAGTCAATGGAGGAGGAAGACATCTTTCCAGAGCAGGGAGTTACACAAATCTCCAGTAGTCAGTATGTAGAGCGAGGGTGGGGTGATGCAGAGCTGGCAGACATCACGCCTCAAGCAGGGGGCAGCGTTTCTTGGCCATTTGGCAGTCTGCAGCACATGGTGGATTTCATGCTGCAGTGCCTGAGAAACGACCGCCGCATCGCCCACATTCTTACCACGGCTGATTATTGGGTTTACACCCTCCTCGACCCACGTTATAGGGACAATTTGCAAACCCTCATACCACCGTTGCAGCGGGAGCGTAAAATGTGGCTGTACCAAGACACACTGGTGCAGTCCATCATCTTCTCCAGTCCAATCGAGAGAAGTGCTGCGCCTGAGGCAGTGGAGGAATCTCTGCACAAAAAGGTAGCAGGAGCAGTGGCCCAGCACAAGCCAAGACCAGTCTGTTCCAACACTGGCAAAGTTTTGTGTGCCCGCCACAAATATCTACATCATCACTGACGGTGACGGATCCAGTCAGCAGGAGGCCCCGTTTCCGTCAGATGGTGACAGACTACATGTCTTGCACTCTCAACGTACTCCCAGACGGCTCTTCCCCCTTCAAGTTTTGGGTCTCTAAGCTGGATACATCGCCAGAGCTTAGCCAGTATGCATTGGAAGTGCTGGCTTGCCCTGCTGCCAGTGTATTATCGGAACGCGTCTTTAGTGCTGCAGGTGGTATACTAACAGACCGTCGCATGCGACTATCATCCGATAACGTTGACCGGCTTACGTTTTTGAAAATGAACAAGGCCTGGATCTCACAGGAATTTGCCACTCCTCTTACCCATTAAATAATTGGTTGCCAACAGTATCCAGGTCTCCAGCTGTGTTCATGTTTCAACCACCTGAACTTTAATCCCTGGGCTCCAACACCGCCAGTTGCTGCCCAAAAGTACCGGCTGCACAGACAACACATGACCCAGTGTTATTGGGCTTCAGTAACGTCCGCTGATCCCCTGCTGTGTATGCGGCAACGAGTCCAGCGACCGCCACGCTGGCACTACAACCGCAATTAAAGGGAACCTGTCCCCCCCCCCCCAGGCGCCTGTAACTGAAAGAGCCAGCTTGTGTAGCACAAATGCTGCAGAAGGAACAGGTGGCTCCTTTAGTTCTGTTTCTTGCACACGCTGCACATGATGCTCCATACTGTAAAATGACCGCACATGATGCTCCATACTGTATAATGAATGCACATGATGCTCCATACTGTATATTGGCCGCACATGATGCTCCATACTGTATAATGACCCCACATGATGCTCCATACTGTATAATGACCGCACATGATGCTCCATACTGTATATTGGCCGCACATGATGCTCCTTACTGTATAATGACCGCACATGATGCTCCATACTGTATAATGATCGCACATGATGCTCAATACTGTATATTGGCCCCACATGATGCTCCATTCTGTATAATGATCGCACATGATGCTCAATACTGTATAATGGCCCCACATGATGCTCCATTCTGTATAATGACCGCACATGATGCTCCATACTGCACTTATAAAATATGTGTCCCCCTCATACCGTGACACCGTCCCGTAGGTGGGACTTTCCTTTGCTATGAGACGTAGCACAGCCGGCATTCATACCCCCATGGTGCCGAGCACCGCCTCCTCAGCGTTGTTTGCATCTGTCCCAGAGCCTGCGCTGTTATGTTTAATCTTGGGCATGCACAGTTAGCGCAGCCCATCTTCTGCCATCATTTGATGTCATGCTGACTGTGCCTGAGCAGGCACGCTCCCAGAGATCACGCCCCGCAGTGTCTTCTGATTTTGTCACACTGTGGGGCTGGGATTCCTGGGCATGCACAGTGCATATCTTCGCCTCTCCCTCCGCCTTCTACAGACAGTGTGGCGTCAGCTGATCCCAATTCACATGCCACGGCCGTGACGACGCACACTCTGAAGAAGGCTGATGGAGAGTAGTGAGAGGCAAAGATATGCACTGCGCATGCCCAGGAATCCCAGCCCTGCAGTGGGACTAAATCAGAAGAAACTGTGAGCCGGTTTCTTGGGCAGTGCGGCCGCACAGGCACAGTTAGCATGACACCAAACGATGTTAGAAGACAGGCAGCGCTAACTGCTCATGGCCAGGGTTTAACATTACAGCGCGGGTTCCGTGACAGATTCAAGCAACGCTGATGAGGCGGCGCCCAGCGCCATGGGGGTGTGAATGCCGGCTGTGCTGTGTCTCATCACGACAGAAAGTACCACCTGTGGGACGGTATCACGGTATAAGGGGACACATTTTATAAGTGTTTAGTTCACCGTGTTCAAGGAGCATAATTAAAAGAACCACCTTGTCCTTGTGCACCATTAGTGCTGCACAAGTTGGCTCTTTCAGTTGATAACGCATGGGGGGGTTAAAGGTTCACTTTCAACTTGATCCAAGTAGGCCTCGGCCTACACTCAGCTCCTCCTGCTGTCCCTGGGCTCTAACACCGCTAGTTGGTGCCTGTAAGTGCTGGCTGCACAGTTAACACTTGCTGCCGTGTTATTGGGTTTCAGTAACGCCAGCTGATTCCCAGCTGTGTATCTGGCAAAAACTCCTATCTGCTCCTCCTGCTGTCCCTGGGCTCTAACACCGTCAGTTGGTGCCTGGAAGTGCTGTCTGCACAGTCAACATTGGCTCCTCTGTTATTGGGTTCAGTAACGTCAGCTGTTCCCCAGCTGTGTGTGCGGCAATACCTCAAATCTGCTCCTCTTGCTGT
This sequence comes from Ranitomeya imitator, assembly GCF_032444005.1. Taxonomy (NCBI): domain Eukaryota; kingdom Metazoa; phylum Chordata; class Amphibia; order Anura; family Dendrobatidae; genus Ranitomeya; species Ranitomeya imitator. The sequence goes on from NC_091286.1 coordinate 200,333,596, forward strand.
CCCTGGGCTCTAACACTGCTAGTTGGTGCCTGGAAGTGCTGGCTACACAGTTAACACTTGCTGTGTTCTTGGGTTTCAGTAACGTCAGCTGATTCCCAGCTGTGTATCTGGCAAAACCTCCTATCTGCTCCTCCGGCTGTACCTGGGCAATAACACCGTCAGTTGGTGCCTGGAAGTGCTGTCCGCACAGTCAACAGTGGCTCCTCTGTTATGGGGGTTCAGTAACGTCAGCTTTTCCCTAGCTGTGTGTGTGGCAATACCTCAAATCTGCTCCTCCTGCTGTCCATGGGCTCTAACACCGTCAGTTGGTGCCTGTTAGTGCTGGCTACACAGAAAAAACACTCGCTCACGTGTCAGTGGGGTTCCGCAATGCCAGCTGTTCCCCTGCTGTGTAGCCGGCAACGTGTCCAGCACAAGCCACGCTGGCACAATAACAGACATTTTCCTGCCTCCAGTGCAGGCTTCGGCCTACACTCTGCTCCTCTTTGATTCCCTGGGTTTCAACACTGTCAATTGTCACCTGGAAGTGTTGGCTACACAGAAAAAACACTCGCTCACGTGTCAGTGGGGTTCAGCAGCGCCAGCTGTTCCCCTGCTGTGTAGCCGGCAACGTGTCCAGCACAAGCCACACTGGCACAATAACAGACATTTTCCTGCCTCCAGTGCAGGCTTTGGCCTACACTCTGCTCCTCTTTGATTCCCTGTGTTTCAACACTGTCAGTTGTCACCTGGAAGTGTTGGCTACACAGAAAAAACACTCGCTCATGTGTCAGTGGGGTTCAGCAGCGCCAGCTGTTCCCCTGCTGTGTAGCCGGCAACGTGTCCAGCACAAGCCGCGCTGGCACAATAACAGACATTTTCCTGCCTCCAGTGCAGGCTTCGACCTACACTCTGCTCCTCTTTGATTCCCTGGGTTTCAACACTGTCAGTTGTCACCTGGAAGTGTTGGCTACACAGAAAAAACACTCGCTCACGTGTCAGTGGGGTTCAGCAGCGCCAGCTGTTCCCCTGCTGTGTAGCCGGCAACGTGTCCAGCACAAGCCACGCTGGCACAATAACAGACATTTTCCTGCCTCCAATGCAGGCTTCAACATACACTCTACTTCTCTTTGATTTCCTGGGTTTCAACACTGTCAGTTGTCACCTGGAAGTGTTGGCTACACAGAAAAACACGCGCTCACGTGTCAGTGGGGTTCAGCAGCGCCAGCTGTTTCCCTGCTGTGTAGCCAGCAACGTGTCCAGCACAAGCCACGCTGGCACAATAACAGACATTTTCCTGCCTCCAGTGCAGGCTTCGGCCTACCCTCTGCTCCTCTTTGATTCCCTGGGTTTCAACACTGTCAGTTGTCACCTGGAAGTGTTGGCTACACAGAAAAAACACGCGCTCACGTGTCAGTGGGGTTCCGCAACGCCAGCTGTTCCCCTGCTGTGTAGCCGGCAACGTGTCCAGCGCAAGCCACGCTGGCACAATAACAGACATTGTCCTGCCTCCAGTGCAGGCTTCGGCCTACACTGCATCTCTTTGATTCCCTGGGTTTCAACACTGTCAGTTGTAACCTAGAAGTGCTGGCTACACAGAAAAAACACTCGCTCATGTGTCAGTGGGGTTCCGCAACGCCAGTTGTTCCCCTGCTGTGTAGCCGGCAACATGTCCAGCACAAGCCACGTTGGCACAATAACAGCAAATAAAAGGGAACCTGTCCCCTCCCCCAGGCGTTTGTAACTTAAACAGCCACCTTGTGTAGCAGTAATGCTGCACAAGGAACAGGTGGCTCTTTTTGTTATGCTTCTTGCACATGCTCCACTTAACACTTATTAAATACTAGATGGCAGCCCGATTCTAAAGAATCGGGAGTCTAGAATCCATATATACTTTATTTATTCAAATGTAAGAATAACACAATTAATAAATAATAGTAAGAAAGAACAAAAAATGGCTGCACTTACCAGCTCTTGACAATTCTTGTTATTTAAGAAATTGCTGGGCAATAATGGACAATGTCCTTATGTGGCAAATAATAGAGCAATATACCCAATGTGGCAAAGAAGAGGTTAATAAACGGCAGTCTCTCAGTATAACAGTCAGTGAATAATAGGCAGTATATGGAGAAAACACCAAACAAAAGTTCAAAATTGGTGTGAAAATGTCACTGAACCACTTCACAACTAAATATATATAGTTTTGGTAAATGGTATTATCATTTTTTTGACGAAATTCGGCAGGAGCTTGAAGAGTAACGTCACTGGGCCCGCCTCCACGCAGTAGAAACTTGCTGTGAGGTAAAAATTCAAAAATCACACCAAAATGGCGGGCGGAGTGTGTCACAGTACGGCACGTTTCTGATTGGTCGCTCGCAGCAGGCGGCAACCAATCAGACACTGTTGACGTCACTTATCTCCGGACATTAGCTCCGGACATTAGCTCCGGACAGGAAGTTGGCACAAATTGCAGGAAGTAGTATTCTAGGCAATTATATATTAGATGTGTCCCCTCATACCGTTAATCTGTCCCATAGGTGGGACTTTCCTTTGACGCATCACAGTCGGCATTCATACCTCCATGGGGCCGAGCGCCGCCTCCTCAGCGTTGTTGGCATCTGTCCCAGAGCCTACGCTGTAATGTTTAACCTTGGGCATGCAGTTAGCGCTGCCCATCTTCTGCCATCATTTGATGTCATGGTGCCTGTGCCTGTGCGGCCGCGCTGCGAGAGATCACGCCACGCTGTGTCTTCTGATTTTGTCACACTGTGGTGATGTGATTCATGGGCCAGCGCAGTGCATATCTTCGCCTCTCCCTCTTCTCCCTCCGCCTTCTAAAGACAGTGTGGCGTCAGCGGATCCCAATTCACATGCCACGGCCGTGACGCTGCACACTCCGAAGAAGGCGGATGTAGAGTAGGGAGAGGCGAAGATATGCACTGCGCAGGCCCCAGAATCCCAGCCCTGCAGTGGGACTAAATCAGAAGACACAGCGTGGCATGATCTCTGGCAACGCGGCCGCACAGCCACAGCCACCACGACACCAAATGATGTTAGAAGCTGGGCAGCGCTAACTGCGCATGGCCAAGGTTTAACATAACAGCACGTGCTCCATGATAGATTTAAGCAACGCTGATGAGGCGGCGCCCGTCGGCATGGGGGTATGAATGCCGGCTGTGCTGCGTCTCATCACGGCGGAAAGTACCACCTGTGGGACGGTGTAACGGTATCAGGAGACACATTTTATAAGTGTTTAGTTCACCGTGGGCATACCTCCCAACTTTTGAAGATGTGAAAGAGGGATAAAGTTTGCTGCAAATTTTAGGCCACGCCCTGACCACACCCATTCATAATTAGTCACACCCATATCCACGACTCAACCACACCCATTTAGCACTGCTGATCACACTGTTTCATATACAATAATTATAAACAAAAAAATATGGCCACACAGTGCTCCATACTGTATAATGGCCACACATGATGCTCCATACTGTATAATGGCCGCACATGATGCTCCATACTGTATAATGGCCGCACATGATGCTCCATACTGTATAATGACCGCACATGATGCTCCATACTGTATAATGACCCCACATGATGCTCCATACTGTATAATGACCGCACATGATGCTCCATACTGTATAATGACCGTACATGATGCTCCATACTGTATAATGGCCACACATGATGCTCCATACAGTATAATGACCGCACATGATGCTCCATACTGTATAATGACCGCACATGATGCTCCATACTGTATAATGACCGCACATGATGCTCCATACTGTATATTGGCCGCACATGATGCTCAATACTGTATAATGGCCCCACATGATGCTCCATACTGTATAATGGCCACACAGTGCTCCATACTGTATAATGACCGCACATGATGCTCCATTCTGTATAATGACCGCACATGATGCTCCATACTGTATATTGGCCGCACATGATGCTCCATACTGTATAATGACCACACATGATGCACCATACTGTATAATATGATGCTCCATTCTGTATAATGACCGCACATGATGCTCCATACTGTATATTAGCCGCACATGATGCTCCATACTGTATAATGACCACACATGATGCACCATTGTTGTGAATTCTGTGGCCAAGCTCCCTCCTGTGGTCGTGAGTGGTACTGCGGCTGGTTCTGTCTATAAGCTTCCTTTGGTGGATGAGAGTGGTACTGCGGCTTCTGAGTTTCCTTCCTCAGGTGATGAGGTTAAGTCGTTAGGTGCTGCTCTATTTAACTCCACCTGGTGCTTTGATCCTGGCCTCCAGTCAATGTTCTAGTATTGGTCTTGCTTCCTCCTGGATCGTTCCTGTGGCCTCTCTATCCTGCATAAGCTAAGTTCTGCTTGTGTTATTTTTTGTTTGCTATATTTTCTGTCCAGCTTGCTATATTTTGTTTTTCTTGCTTGCTGGAAGCTCTGAGACGCAGAGGGAGCACCTCCGTACCGTTAGTCGGTGCGGAGGGTCTTTTTGCCCCTCTACGTGGTTGTTTGTAGGTTTTTGTGTTGACCGCAAAGCTATCTTTCCTATCCTCGGTCTATTCAGTAAGTCGGGCCTCACTTTGCTAAATCTATTTCATCTCTGTGTTTGTATTTCATCTTAACTCACAGTCATTATATGTGGGGGGCTGCCTTTTCCTTTGGGGAATTTCTCTGAGGCAAGGTAGGCTTATTTTTCTATCTTCAGGGCTAGTTAGTTTCTCAGGCTGTGCCGAGTTGCATAGGGAGCGTTAGGCGCAATCCACGGCTACCTCTAGTGTGGTGTGTTAGGATTAGGGATTGCGGTCAGCAGAGTTTCCACGTCTCAGAGCTCGTCCTATGTTTTTTGGTAAATGTCAGGTCACCTTGTGTGCTCTGAACTTCAAGGTCCATTGTGGTTCTGAATTACCTGTTCATAACAGTACTGGAGGCCCAAAGTACTAATGCTTCTCAATAGAGGGAAAAGAGAAGTTCTGAGACCATTTTTTTTCTTTGCACTGTGTTCTGTCTTTCTTTTCCCCTATACATCAGGGTGGTTCAGAACACAGGTGTGGACATGGACATTCAGGGTCTGTCCTCTTTGATGGATAATCTCACTATAAGAGTACAGAACATTCAAGATTTAGTGGTTCAGAATCCTATGTTAGAACCTAAAATTCCTATTCCTGAGTTATTTTCGGGAGATAGAGCTAAATTTTTGAATTTTAAAAATAATTGTAAACTGTTTCTGACTTTGAAACCCCGCTCCTCTGGTGACCCAGTTCAACAAGTTATAATCATTATTTCTTTATTACGTGGCGACCCTCAAGACTGGGCATTTTCCCTTGCGCCAGGAGATCCTGCATTATGTAATATTGATGCGTTTTTTCTGGCGCTCGGATTGCTGTACGACGAACCCAATTCAGTGGATCAGGCAGAGAAAGATTTGCTGGCTCTGTGTCAGGGTCAGGATGAGATAGAGATTTATTGTCAGAAGTTTAGAAAGTGGTCCGTGCTCACTCAATGGAATGAAGGTGCGCTGGCAGCTATTTTCAGAAAGGGACTCTCTGAAGCCCTTAAGGATGTCATGGTGGGATTTCATATGCCTGCTGGTCTGAATGAGTCTATGTCTTTGGCCATTCAGATTGGTCGACGCTTGCGCGAGCGTAAATCTGTGCACTATTTGGCGGTATTATCTGAGCATAAACCTGAGCCTATGCAGTGCGATAGGACTTTGACCAGAGCTGAAAGGCAAGAACACAGACGTCAGAATGGGCTGTGTTTCTACTGTGGTGATTCCGCTCATGCTATCTCTGATTGTCCTAAGCGCACTAAGCGGTTCGCTAGGTCTGCCACCATTGGTACGGTACAGTCGAAATTTCTTTTGTCCGTTACTTTGATCTGCTCTTTGTCTTCCTATTCTGTCATGGCATTTGTGGATTCAGGCGCTGCCCTGAATTTGATGGACTTGGAGTATGCTAGGCGCTGTGGGTTTGTCTTGGAGCCCTTGCAGTGTCCTATTCCATTGAGAGGAATTGATGCTACGCCTTTGGCCAAGAATAAGCCTCAGTATTGGACCCAGCTGACCATGTGCATGGCTCCTGCGCACCAGGAGGATATTCGCTTTCTGGTGTTGCATAATCTGCATGATGTGGTCGTGTTGGGGTTGCCATGGCTACAAGTCCATAACCCAGTATTAGATTGGAAATCAATGTCTGTGTCCAGCTGGGGTTGTCAGGGGGTACATGGTGATGTTCCATTTCTGTCAATTTCGTCATCCACCCCTTCTGAGGTCCCAGAGTTCTTGTCTGATTACCGGGATGTATTCGATGAGCCCAAGTCCAATGCCCTACCTCCGCATAGGGATTGTGATTCTGCTATCGATTTGATTCCTGGTAGTAAGTTTCCTAAGGGTCGACTGTTTAATTTATCTGTACCTGAGCACGCCGCTATGCGGAGTAACGTGAAGGAGTCTTTGGAGAAGGGTCATATTCGCCCGTCATCGTCGCCATTGGGAGTGGGTTTCTTTTTTGTGGCCAAGAAGGATGGTTCGCTGAGACCTTGTATTGATTACCGCCTTCTAAATAAAATTACGGTCAAATTTCAGTAACCCTTGCCACTGCTGTCTGATTTGTTTGCTCGGATTAAGGGGGCTAGTTGGTTCACCAAGATAGATCTTCGTGGTGCGTATAATCTTGTGCGTATCAAACAGGGCGATGAATGGAAAACAGCATTTAATACGCCCGAAGGCCATTTTGAGTACCTGGTTATGCCATTTGGACTTTCTAATGCTCCATCAGTGTTTCAGTCCTTTATGCATGACATCTTCCGAGAGTACCTGGATAAATTCCTGATTGTATACTTGGATGATATTTTGGTCTTCTCGGATGATTGGGAGTCTCATGTGAAGCAGGTCAGAATGGTGTTCCAGGTCCTGCGTGCTAATTCTTTGTTTGTGAAGGGGTCAAAGTGTCTCTTTGGTGTTCAGAAGATTTCATTTTTGGGGTTCATTTTTTCTCCTTCTACTATCGAGATGGACCCTGTTAAAGTTCAGGTCATTTATGATTGGACTCAGCCAACATCTCTGAAGAGTCTGCAGAAGTTCCTGGGCTTTGCTAATTTTTATCGTCGCTTCATCGCTAATTTATCTAGCATTGCTAAACCGTTGACTGATTTGACCAAGAAGGGTGCTGATGTGGTCAATTGGTCTTCTGCTGCTGTGGAAGCTTTTCAGGAGTTGAAGCGTTGTTTTTCTTCTGCCCCTGTGTTGTGCCAACCAGATGTTTCGCTTCCGTTCCAGGTTGAGGTTGATGCTTCCGAAATTGGAGCAGGGGCTGTTTTGTCGCAGAGAAGTTCTGATTGCTCGGTGATGAAACCATGCGCCTTCTTTTCCAGGAAATTTTCGCCTGCTGAGCGAAATATGATGTTGGCAATCGAGAGTTGCTAGCCATGAAGTGGGCATTCGAGGAGTGGCGTCATTGGCTTGAAGGAGCTAAGCATCGCGTGGTGGTCTTGACTGATCACAAAAACTTGACTTATCTCGAGTCTGCCAAGCGGTTGAATCCTAGACAGGCTCGTTGGTCGCTGTTTTTCTCCCGTTTTGACTTTGTGGTTTCGTATCTTCCGGGCTCTAAAAATGTGAAGGCGGATGCCCTGTCTAGGAGTTTTGTGCCCGATTCTCCGGGTTTGTCTGAGCCGGTGGGTATTCTCAAAGAGGGGGTAATTTTGTCTGCCATCTCCCCTGATTTGCGGCGGGTGCTGCAAAAATTTCAGGCTAATAGACCTGACCGTTGCCCAGCGGAGAAACTGTTTGTCCCTGATAGGTGGACGAATAAAGTTATCTCTGAGGTTCATTGTTCGGTGTTGGCTGGTCATCCTGGAATCTTTGGTACCAGAGATTTGGTGGCTAGATCCTTTTGGTGGCCGTCTCTGTCGCGGGATGTGCGTTCTTTTGTGCAGTCCTGTGGGATTTGTGCTCGGGCTAAGCCCTGCTGTTCTCGTGCCAGTGGGTTGCTTTTGCCCTTGCCGGTCCCGAAGAGGCCTTGGACACATATCTCTATGGATTTTATTTCGGATCTCCCCGTCTCTCAAAGAATGTCGGTCATTTGGGTGATTTGTGATCGCTTCTCTAAGATGGTCCATTTGGTGCCCTTGTCTAAATTGCCTTCCTCCTCTGATTTGGTGCCATTGTTTTTTCAGCATGTGGTTCGTTTACATGGCATTCCAGAGAACATCGTTTCTGACAGAGGTTCCCAGTTTGTTTCGAGGTTTTGGCGAGCCTTTTGTGCTAGGATGGGCATTGATTTGTCTTTTTCCTCGGCTTTCCATCCTCAGACAAATGGCCAGACTGAACGAACCAATCAGACCTTGGAAACATATCTGAGATGTTTTGTTTCTGCTGATCAGGATGATTGGGTGTCCTTTTTGCCTTTGGCTGAGTTCGCCCTTAATAATCGGGCCAGCTCGGCTACTTTGGTTTCGCCGTTTTTCTGCAATTCTGGGTTCCACCCTCGTTTCTCTTCAGGGCAGGTTGAGTCTTCGGACTGTCCTGGTGTGGATACTGTGGTGGATAGGTTGCAGCAGATTTGGACTCATGTAGTGGACAATTTGACTTTGTCCCAGGAGAAGGCTCAACGTTTCGCTAACCGCAGGCGCTGTGTGGGTCCCCGACTTCGTGTTGGGGATTTGGTTTGGTTGTCATCTCGTTATATTCCTATGAAGGTTTCCTCTCCTAAATTTAAGCCTCATTTCATTGGTCCATATAGGATTTCTGAGGTTCTTAATCCTGTGTCTTTTCGTTTGACTCTTCCGGCTTCTTTTTCCATCCATAACGTGTTCCATAGGTCATTGTTGCGGAGATACGTGGCACCTGTGGTTCCATCTATTGATCCTCCTGCTCCGGTTTTGGTTGAAGGGGAATTGGAGTATATTGTGGAGAAGATTTTGGATTTTCGTGTTTCGAGACGGAAACTCCAGTATCTGGTTAAGTGGAAAGGTTATGGTCAGGAAGATAATTCCTGGGTCTTTGCCTCTGATGTCCATGCTGCCGATCTAGTTCGTGCCTTTCATGTGGCTCATCCTGGTCGGCCTGGGGGCTCTGGTGAGGGTTCGGTGACCCCTCCTCAAGGGGGGTGTACTGTTGTGAATTCTGTGGCCAAGCTCCCTCCTGTGGTCGTGAGTGGTACTGCGGCTGGTTCTGTCTATAAGCTTCCTTTGGTGGATGAGAGTGGTACTGCGGCTTCTGAGTTTCCTTCCTCAGGTGATGAGGTTAAGTTGTTAGGTGCTGCTCTATTTAACTCCACCTGGTGCTTTGATCCTGGCCTCCAGTCAATGTTCTAGTATTGGTCTTGCTTCCTCCTGGATCGTTCCTGTGGCCTCTCTATCCTGCATAAGCTAAGTTCTGCTTGTGTTATTTTTTGTTTGCTATATTTTCTGTCCAGCTTGCTATATTTTGTTTTTCTTGCTTGCTGGAAGCTCTGAGACGCAGAGGGAGCACCTCCGTACCGTTAGTCGGTGCGGAGGGTCTTTTTGCCCCTCTACGTGGTTGTTTGTAGGTTTTTGTGTTGACCGCAAAGCTATCTTTCCTATCCTCGGTCTATTCAGTAAGTCGGGCCTCACTTTGCTAAATCTATTTCATCTCTGTGTTTGTATTTCATCTTAACTCACAGTCATTATATGTGGGGGGCTGCCTTTTCCTTTGGGGAATTTCTCTGAGGCAAGGTAGGCTTATTTTTCTATCTTCAGGGCTAGTTAGTTTCTCAGGCTGTGCTGAGTTGCATAGGGAGCGTTAGGCGCAATCCACGGCTACCTCTAGTGTGGTGTGTTAGGATTAGGGATTGCGGTCAGCAGAGTTTCCACGTCTCAGAGCACGTCCTATGTTTTTTTGTAAATGTCAGGTCACCTTGTGTGCTCTGAACTTCAAGGTCCATTGTGGTTCTGAATTACCTGTTCATAACACACCATACTGTATAATGGCCGCACATGATACTTCGTACCGTATAATGGCGACACATGATACTTCGTACCGTATAATGGCGACACATAGCACTTCGTACCGTATAATGGCGACACATAGCACTTCGTACCGTATAATGGCGACACATAGCACTTCGTACCGTATAATGGCGACACATAGCACTTCGTACCTTATAATGGCGACACATAGCACTTCGTACCATATAATGGCGACACATAGCACTTCGTACCATATAATGGCGACACATAGCACTTCGTACCATATAATGGCGACACATAGCACCTCGTACCATATAATGGCGACACATAGCACCTCGTACCATATAATGGCGACACATAGCACTTCGTACCATATAATGGCGACACATAGCACTTCGTACCATATAATGGCGACACATAGCACTTCGTACCATATAATGGCGACACATAGCACCTCGTACCATATAATGGCGACACATAGCACCTCGTACCATATAATGGCGACACATAGTACCTCGTACCATATAATGGCGTCACATAGAACCTCGTACACACGCGGCTCCGCTCCGTACACCTCGCACACACGCGGCTCCGCTCCGTACACCTCGCACACACACGGCTCCGCTCCGTACACCTCGCACACACGCGGCACCGCTCCGTACACCTCGCACACACACGGCTGCGCTCCGTACACCTCTCACACACGTGGCTCCGCTCCGTACACCTCGCACACACACGGCTCCGCTCCGTACACCTCGCACACACGCGGCTCCGCTCCGTACACCTCGCACACACACGGCTCTGATTCGTACACCTCGCACACACGCGGCTCCGCTCCGTACACCTCGCACACACGCGGCTCCGCTCCGTACACCTCGCACACACACGGCTCTGCTACATCCACACTGTACACCTCCTGACCCTACAGAAGGCAGCATACTTACCTCATCCTGCGGCTGCAGCACCATGTTGGCAATCAATTCAGCACAGACAGCCGAGTCCTGCAATGCACGGAGGTCCTGATCATGTGATCGCTGACTCCTCCCCTCCTGTGACTTCATCACAGGTTCTGTGCACAGAAAGCAGGCAGCCATACGGAAGAGTAAGGGCCCAGGGCATGGCTTACACAAGGGGGGCGTGTCGGTCCTGCTGTCTGTGGGATCAGAGCGTCCTGTGCAGGACAGCAGGGCAAAGGTTCAAAACCGGGACAATCCCACACAATGAGGGACGGTTGGGAGCTATGACCGTGGGCAAGGAGCATAATGAAAAGAACCACCTTGTCCTTGTGCACCATTAGTGCTGCACAAGTTGGCTCTTTCAGTTGCTAACGCATGGGGGGGGTTAAAGGTTCACTTTAAACTTGATCCAATTAGGCCTCGGCCTACACTCTGCTCCGCCTGCTGTACCTGGGCTCCAACAATGCTGGCTGCTGCCCGGAAGTGCTGTTTGCACAGAGCCAAACACCTCGCCAATGTGTTAGTGGGGTTCAGTAACGCCAGCTGCTCCCCTGCTGTGTATTCGGCAACGTGTCATGCGACCGCCACGCTGGCACAATAACAGCAATTAAAGGGAACCTGTCCCCCCCTCTCAGGCGTTTGTAACTCTTAGAGCCACCTTGTGCAGCAGTAAAGCTGCACAAGGAACAGATGGGTCTTTTAGTTATGCTCCGTGCAGACGCTGCACTTAACACTTATAAAATATGTGTCCCCTCATACCGTGAAACCGTGGGACTTTCCTTTGCAATGAGACGCAGCACAGCCTGCATTCATACCCCTTTGGCGCCAGGCGCCGCCTCCTCATCACTGTTTGAATCTGTCACAGAGCCCGCGCTGTTGTGTTAAACCTTGGCTATGCGCAGATAGCGCTGCCCATCTTCTGACATCTTTTGGTGTCAGGAGGACTGCGCCTGTGCGGCCGCGCAGCCTGAGATCCCGCCACGCAGTGTCTTCTGATTTACTCACACTGCGGGGCTGGGATTCATGGGAATGCGCTGTGCATATCTTCGCCAATCGCCTCTCTATCATCTCCTTCCGCCTTCCTCTGACTGCGGTGTCACGGCCGTGGCATGTGATTTGGGCTCAGCTGACGCCGCCCACTCTGAGGAAGGCGTAAGGAGATGAGTGAGTTG